>NC_046361.1:21753434-21882432 GCF_011125445.2 Fundulus heteroclitus | reverse complement strand
ATTCAGCAAAGGGGATGTTTTAAAAGCTGATAAAGATTTCCACTGAGCTGCCACAGCTTCAAGTGGAAACTGCGATGGAGTGCTAAGGAGTTAGAGAGCTTTTAGGGTTGGTCTGGATTTATTAAAGCATGAACAGTTAACGATCATTTCAACGACTTCTTAAATATATAGTGAAATAGGAATTTTTTTTGATTATTTATCACATTTATTCTTGAGGGCCTCGTCAGACCTCTTGAAGATTTACACAGATTCTTTTGGCGTTGTAACCAAAATCCTGGATTACTGTGACTGTGCGACAACCACAAAGTAATGCGTGATTGTCGTGTTGAAGAAATGGGATATGGGATTTTCTATCCTTTCATAAAAAAAACTAAAAAATAACGGAGGTCTTTCTCAGTAGAGTTTGCATGTTCTCCCTGTGCAAGTGTGGGTTCTCTCTGGGTACTCTGGGTTCATCCCACAGTCCAAAAACACGCATGTTGGGTTATTGGTCACTCTAAAATTGTCCCTGTGTGTGTGTGCTTGTATTTAGCCCGCCTGATTCAATAATATATAAAACCACCTTTTTACTGCAACTACAGCTGCAGGTATGTCTCCACCAGCTTTGCACATCTACACACTAAATGTTTTTCACATGGTTTTCGTGTAAAACAGCTCAAGCTGAGTCAGATTGGATGTAGAGTTTTTGTGAACATATTCTGTCGGGTTTTGCCACAGAAACTCAACTGAATTCAAATCTTGACTTTGACTAGGCCATTCTAAAAAATACATCTATTTAGATGTAAGCCATTCCTTTTTTTTTTCCCCTAGCTGGATGTTTAGGGTTCTCCCTGGCTGGAAGGGAGCATTTCGTCACACTCTATAGTCTCCTCCACCTCTACCAGGCCCATCTATTCCTCCACCTGCTCTCACCAGCTTCCTGTCCTCAGCTGAAGAAAAAGCGTCGCCACACGCATGATGCTGCCACCTCCATGCGTTCACTGCCCGATGCATTGGTTCAGGGTGATGTCCGGTTTTAGTTTTTCCACCACACGCAGCGTTTGCATGTCCAAATCTGACAGTTCGAATCTGCCCTCCTCTCACCCAGAGCAATTCCCCCGTTCGTTTTTGGTGTCTCCTACAAATGGCTTCTGATTTTTAGTAATGGCTTTTTTCTTGCCCGTCCAAATTTTGTGGTTCTCCATCATATTTCTCCTGCCGACAGATCTCTGCCGCTCCCCTAGGTTAACAATCCCACCAGGCTTATGCCTGAGCTGTATGGTGGGATGCTTGGTATTTGTGGGGCTGTTTATTCATTATTAAATTACCCACAAGAGATTCTACTAAACATTTAGGTGACAGCTGAAGGCAGACTGTAGCACTGGCTTCCAGATTGGAGTAATATCTGTTTTGTCTTTCAATAATGTTTGGAAACTACTTTTCCCCAAGCACTACATGCTTGGGCTACACATAAAACTTTATGGCTGCATGTGGGACATTTCACTTTATGAATACTTTTGCAAAGCCCGTTTAATCTTCTTATTAACTGATCTGAAAAAAATTGTTTAAAACAGCAAAAACTATATAGTTCATCTCAGCTGAATCTTGCTGTCAGGTAATCTTGACCTAATCTTGGCTTCAGCCTCGTTTCATCACCCCTGACAGCCAGCTTTAGCTGAATAAACCCCTTTCACCCCGGAGAACGACACCACTGCCAACGTGGATGTGTCGGTAAGCAAAAGCAGCCGCCTATGAAGACCCGCTGCATGTGGTTGCCTGTGTCTGCTTGTGCTTTGATACATGTTTTTGTCTTAACCAGTGCCAGTTTTTCTTTTTTTTTTTTTTTTTTTTTTTTTTAAAAGTCTAAAAAGAATCCATCTGTCCAGTGCCGGTGGATTTTCGTTCTGCATAGGCGGGGATGTTTCTAGTTTTTAGATGAAAGAAGTGCTCTGTGTGTGTATATAGATATATCTATGTGTGTGTGTGTGTGTGTGTGTGTGTGTGTGTGTGTGTGTGTGTGTGTGTGTGTGTGTGTGTGTGTGTGTGTGTGTGTTGTGGTGTGTGTGTGTGAAGCAGAGAGAGTCTGTGGGAAGACGTGCTTTCTGATGCTCGGTTTGCCGCTGTGCATCTGTGTGTTTTTCTTGCCAGGGCGTGTTCCTGGATGTCCACCACACTGGGACATTACCCCCAGGTGCTCTCTCTCTCTCTCTCTCTCTCTCTCTCTCCCTCTCTCTCTTTCTCTCTCTCTCTCTCTCTCTCTCTCTCTCTCTGCCTCTGGTTCTCTGAAAATACCTTGAGGATTAGGTGGGCAGCAGCGGTGAGAAGGAAGAGGTGGGGGCGAGGTGGTGATTGATGGCTGAAAGGCTGGAGAGGTGCTCAGGCATGCTGCTGCCGGGGCGAAAAGGGGGACTGCTTACACAGGCAGGAGAGGGGTGGTGGTGAGGGTGGGGGGGGGGGGGGTTGCTCAGCTGTTGCCACCCACACCCATCCTTACCACCCACCACCTCCTCATTCAGGTCAGATTTCAAATAACTCCTGCTTACCTTTAAATCAACAGAAGTCTCCATTCTTTCCCCCTCCTCTCTTTCAAGCCTCCCTTTCTCTCACACTGACAACCTAATTTTGTTCCTGTGCTGCCGCGGTTTTTGAACAAAGATCCACCCAGACCCGGAATCCTGTTGTTGATTCGCGGCCTTGAAGGACAAGCGGGTGTTTTCAACCGTAGGGGATGCGGATCCGCAGCCGGCGTCTAGTCCGGCTGGCTTTATGCGCGTCCCAGAAACACTCTGGATGCCCAACGGTCTCCTCTTTGTGCTCGGTTTTCCCCGTACATCATCCCATCATCGTTTTGGCACTTCGGAGAACAACAGCGCCTCCTGTGGCCGTGCTGAAAACCACAAACCCGACACCCAAACGGAGCCCAAAAGAAAATCCTGCCTCCAGATCACCTTTACTTCTTTAAATAAATTTGTGGTAAACTCTGTCTGAATAAAGAATAGCAATATGGCTCGCTTTCAAATATTTGTCGATGCTCATTATTCATCGTCGCCTCACAAAGAAAGAATGTTGTTTTGTCTCCTGGTTCAGACTTGTGGGTTGTCTGTCTTACAGAGAGGCACACACACACGCACACACACACCCATCGGCGAACCTGAAGCCAAAGTGTGTGGTCATAACCACATCATCTACAAGCATATAAAAAGCCACGGGAGCAGAGTAATCACTGTATTGATGAAAGCAGATGTGCCCCCCCTTCCTTCTTTTTCCAACACTACTCCTATGTCACAAACGGGCTCGAACATTTTCCATCTTATCACAAAATTACACATATTCAAGTGCAATTTAAATAGTTGTATCACTTCCACTTTCCAGTTTGCGACACAAAGCCGCCAACTGGAATTTGACTAAAATGAAGTTGATGGTCATTCACTGTGACTCCTTGATAAAAGTATTCCCATCCCCTCACCTTTTAAAAGACAGATCTCTCTGATTGCATAACTAAAGTGGAAGAGAAAAGAAGCTGGTTCGTACTCAGCACGTTGTTGCAGGGCCACTTTTTGTCACTTTTACTTCTTCGAAGCTTTCCGGGTGTTTCTCCGTCAGCTTTGCACGTCAAGAGACAGAAACTTTTGCCAGTTCTTTTTTGCAGAACGGCTCCAGCTCTGTCAGACTGGACGCAGAGTGTCTGTGAGCAGCAGTTTAAAGTCTGGCTGCAAACTCTGGATTAGATTTAGCTCTGAACTTTAACTAGGCCATGCTTTGATGTGAATAGTTTCATTGTAGCCCTGGCAGCGTGTTTGAAGCCCAACCTCCACTCTAGTCTCATGGCTTTAGCGACCTTTAACAGGTTTAGCCTGTACGTACCTTATATTCCTTTTCCCATCAACTCTGGCCAACTTCTCTGTTCCCCACAGCGTGACGCTGACACCACCCTGTTTCCCCATTGGGTTAATGTTTTTAGGTTAATGTAAAGTGTTCGTTTTTTTTCCACACAAGCCACTTCGAGCAGCCAAAAAGTGAAACTTTTCTTTCATCTGACCAGAACATCTCCCACGTGTTCGCTCTGTCCTCTGCGTGGCTGGTGGCAAAAAGGAGATCTTACTTCTTGCAGTTTTCTCTCAACCCTGACTTTTCCTCAGGCCGCCTTTACATAAAGGTCACATTTGTAGCGTGCAACACTAACATTTGCCCTATCAGCAGATCGTGACACCTGAGCTGTGATTTTCTACAGCTCCTCCAGAGTTACTATGGGCTTCATAGCTGTTTCTGAGTGCTTTACACCTCACCACAATTTTATCCCTGCCTTTTCTGCGTTCCTTAATCTCAGCAACTCTGTTTTATTCACTGAAACCCTCCAAAGAAAGCTTGCACTGGCTTTCATCTCAAGGAATCAGAGTAATGGGGCTGAATACAAAGGTGAGGCCAACTTTGCAGATTTGCTTTTTGTACAAACACACCAGCTGTATTATTTTCAGTATCATTGTCTCATAAAATCTTAATGAAACGCATCAAAGTTTGTGGTTGTGACACGACGTGCGGAACACCTTAGAGGCAATGCACTGTGGAGTATTTGCACCTAGAGCTGACACACAAATGACATATGAGAGTAAAGACAAGTCAACGCTGCAGAACGATGGAAATCGACTTACAGAGAGCGGCCATCTCCTTAGGCAGGTCAGCCCCGAATCGCCCAAATAGGCTGCTGCTGGCCAGCAGGTCAAAGGGGGAGTGGCTTCTCATGGAGTTGAAGGGGAAGGGGTAGACAGCAGGTGGGAAGCCGGTCAAGTGACCCACCTGCTGCTCCCTGTTGGTAGCCATGATGGAGCACCGAGGGGTCCGCAGCAGGCCTTCAAGGCTCTTCAAACCCCCCTCAAGAAGCCCTCCACCGGGCTGATATCTGCGTCGTCAGAGTGAACAGTGAAGGGCTGCAGGAGAGCAGGCGATCCACTCGTGAAGAACTTATCCGGTCAGCTTTCTGAGGAGGAGAAAAACAAAGAAATCGGTCACTTCTTACACAGAAACGCACCTCGTGAAGTGTTTCTAATTGACGTGGATCTGAGCTTACAATCTGGAGCTCATTTCGGCGTGCGTCTACAATTGTGGGAGAACGGAAAAGCTCATCTCTCGTTTTAATGAGAAGCGGCTGTGCGAAGCTCGCACTAACAGGTGAGAGAGAATAAAGAGGGAAGGGGAAGTTGGGGAAGGTGGGATGTGCCAAATCATAACCGATAAAGACAAGCAGGGCAACTAAATGAGCGGGCTTAGAGAGGAAATGTCTGGGGGGGAGCGGGGGGGGGGGGGGGACAAAACATAGGACTGAGCAGGAGAGAAAGAAACAAAGAAATGTTGCAAAAGTTGTTACAAGGACAACTGGAAAGGAGGGAGGGAAGAGGAATAAATAGTAATGAAAAAGAAAGAAAGTAAAAGAGAGAGAGAGAGAGAGAGAGAGAGCTCTTGTTCCTTTAGTTTTGAAGAGTTTCCAGACTTCTGCAGTGATTCCAGGCGATGCCATATGATTTAAATCACCAGAACTCCACTATAAAGGCCTCCTCTGTTTCTGCTGCCAGCCTAGCACAGCAGCCTGCCTCTTTGCCTCTTCCCCCCGGAGCAGAGGCCCAGACACGGGGTCCAGAGTATGAAGACGGGAGGAGGGGGGGGGGGGGGGGGGGGTCAATGGATGAGGAAAATGAGATCCACTGATTGCTAACTGATGCTGTCACTTCCAACTATCTTCTCTTCAAGTCAGGCTCCAATCCCACAGAGTCATTTTGGCTCTGACCTCCTGCAGGCTCCTCATCACGCTGACTACTAGCAGTAGGCACAGTCACACATCTGCAGTTATGCCCCCACTGTTGACTTTCAGCGCAAAAAGGAGAAAAAATCCTGAGAGGGGGGGAGAAAAAAAAAAACTTGTTTTCTCTTTTTGCCTTTTGCTTCCTCAGAGTGATTCCATGAGTGGGTGGTGTGATCAACTTGTTTTTTAAAATGTGGCTTTGAAAAAGAGCAGAGCCAAGGAATTTGGAACTGCTGTGGCTTGTGAATCTGGGAGAAAAGACAGGGAAAAAATCTTTGTAATGAATTCGGTATAAACAAAGAAATGAAAGGGAGGGGGGGGTTGCAGGGGAGAAAAGATCTAAGGCTGAACTGGTGAACTGCTGAACTGAGTGGAAAAAAAAAAAAAAAAAGAAAACCCACAGAGGAACAGTGACAGGGTCTGGGCACTTGGGGGCACTAAGGGGTGGCGCCATGCCTGGGAAATAAAAAAAAGAAAACTGGGAACGACTTCAACATATGCAACGCACACTTTCTAACACATACACATGCAATCAGGCACCCAAAAAAAAAAATCCACACGTCATGTGTGTGAGAGCTTAAGCACACACACACACACACACACACACACACACACACACGCTTCTCACCCCATGGCTTTTTTTTTTTTTTTCAGGGCTCTGGCTCCCACCCTGCCTCTCTTTCTGGCTCTCTCTCTTTCAACAGAGCCAGTTAATTACACCCTACTGCTGCAGGCAGCTTCAAACCACCACTAATTTAGAGTTCCATTACAGTAAACTGTTCCACATGTGCATCCAGGGCCCAGGCAGGCTCGGGTGGCCACGTTTCAGGAAGAAGCAGCCGCCGACAGGCACCCCCACCCCCCCACCCCCAGTCCTGCCAACGCAGACTACCATCCCTCTTCTTCTCTTCTTTCTGGATCTCTTGCTTCCCCGTTCATCACTGAAACTCGCTCCAGCCTCCCCCTTTTCTATCCCGTTACTGCTTATAACAACTTTATGAATGACCCCCGTGCAGCGGTTCGATTTTGCTGCAGACACACAATGGCATCAGTAAAGATTTCACAGTGGGACTAATGGGAGAAGAAGTATATACTATAAAAACAGAGCTGCCAGCACCATAGCACTCAGGCTTATAATGTCTGTGTGTGTGTGTGTGTGTGTGTGTATATGTGAGGGTGTGTGTGATTCGGGGGGGGGGGGGGGGGGCAGCCTGGGTTTCCTTGGCTAGTGATTGGCCTATCTGGATATCACCTCGATGAACTCAAAGCAGCACTCATAAAGGCAGCACAACACAGAGGATATAAATGTCTACCCCTGGTTTCTGTAGAGTGTGATCATTACGGCGTTTTTCCACATTTGTTGTGGCCCTATAACAAATGCTTGTTATAGGGCCACAACAAAAGTTGTAACATTTTAAAAAAGGAATCTGCGATAAAGTGGTTAGATACGCACCGACCCTTAATCCGAGGGTTTTGATTTATTTATAGCAGTCTGTGTTTGGGTGGGAGTCAGTCAGCATGCCATATCTTGACCTTTTTAATATTTGTCTTGTTTTCTTTGCATCCCAAAAAAAAAAATATGTCCCACTCTCACTTTCTCCACTTTTAATGTGGTATGAGTGCTGGTAATCAATTTTTGGAGGTTCTCCTGAACTTTGCCCCCATCGTTTTTGCTCGGACGCTGGAGCTGTGGCCATTCTCTGCCTGCTTTCCTTTTTACGAAAAGCTCCAAATCTGTCAGGGCATCTGCTGAGCGCAACCCTCTTCAGATCACCTCACAGATGTCGAATCTGATTCAGGTCTGGGCTCTAGGGGCCGTATGTGTTATTGTGCAGAAAAAAAAATAAGTGACTTTTCATTTTCAGCTTTGTGACTTAACCTGAGAATTTTGTGATGGCATCATGTTGTAATTGAAATATTGTTCTTAATTCCCACTAAGGCCCAGTTCAAGCTGGGACACACACGCACGCACACAGAGCATGATGCTGTAACCATCTGCTTCATGCAGACAAAGTGTTACCTTATGGAATTGGGGGGTAAACAGTTCTACTCTGGTCACATCAGATCATAGCACAATTTTCTGACTGTGTAAGATTGTTTTCCCTAAATTTAGCCAGACTTGGATTTTTTTTCTGATAAACAAAAAGCTTCAGTGTTGCAACCTTACCCCGTAGCCCGTAGTACATATTAAAGAAATTGTTGTCACATTGCCTCCACAGCCAGTGCTTGCCACCAGGAATGAATTTCTTCATTTTTCATCAGTTTTGTTAATGTCACTGTTGCCTCTGAACTAAGCCTGTTGGCTGGCACAGTTTCCACACATCACATGAAGTTAGGCGTTTGAGTTTTCGGGTTTGTTTGGCATCTCTGTTTTCACAATTTCCCTGCTGTTTATGTTCTCTAACGTGTTGCCATTTTAGTTTCTTCCTTTTCATGTTTATTCTTGTGTTCTTTGTTCATTTAAAATTATTACTCTTAGATTTTCCACGTTTTATCCACTCCTAAATTGTAAATTAGTCTCCCTCCCTCAGTTCCCTGCTTTCACTCCTGTCTGGGGTGTGATTCCCAACCTTGGGACCTTTGATGGCCCCCCCACCATTATATACTGTAGACATAAAAATTAGGGCTGAACAATTAGTCGTATTTGTAATATAATTACAATTTAAAAAAACACAATTTCTAAATCGCAGAGGTCAGTCATTTTCGGCTATGTAACAATTAATGGATCAGACGTGTCCTTTAGGTGTCAGTAATATGTTTAAAGTGGGTTTGCCTCCACATAGAAGGGAAGAGAGATGAGTTTATATAATCATGTTTTTTACCAGAAACTTTCAGGACTCTCACCATAGCATTAAGTACTGGTCAAACTGTTTAATACATAGACTTGTTTGTTGGTTGCACTTTATGTTCAACAAAGATTTATGTCCAACTGAACAAGCTATTCTCTTGAATAAGAGTATTCTGATTAATACAAACAGTTACATTTCCTGTTTTAAATAGTCCTTGCTTACAAACATTTTAATCCACAGGCCATCTTTGTTGCTTATGATTCATGCAGAGAAAAGTCTAAAATAAATCGCAATCGCAATTATGGTTGAAATATATCGCAATTTTTATTTTTGCCAGAATCGTACAGCCCTAATAAGCAGACCTTGTTCTCCTCTAACTAGAAACTGTGGCGTGTTTAGGGTTGCGTTTTTGAGAAATGTTTGTTTTCATTCATTTCAAGAGTACATCAGCCTTTTCCTGACTGATACCTTTGTACAGTGAGATCATTTTGAAACTCCAGTTTTAGTCAAGGATGCATGTAAAGAAAATCCTCCTAGGACAGCTGACTTGTGGGTAAACAGATTCGAAAGGCGGATTAAAGTGTTAGTTTCAGAGTGCACAATTATGCAAACGGGTTGTTGTTTCCTATTTGTGTTTCCAATTTTCTTTCAAACAGTTTACTTTGTTTTGCAAGTAAATGATGCAGGAGAAACGTCCCATCAAAGGTAGAAACCGTTCTGAAATGATTTATCTTGGTCTCATTGTTATATTCACAACAACCTGATATTTTTCCATGGGATGTGCAGACTTTTGGAGATCAGGAGGAATAAAAAGAGTGATGCAACACCGTTCACAGCAGCAGGTGAGATTTACAAGATTAAACCGATTCCAAAACCTCCGGATTAAAAACGAGCCTGAGGAAGTGCCACCCAGTAAACTGCAGCGCCACCGTACTCTCAAATTAAAAAAAAAAAAAAAGCAAAGCATGAAAGTGACAAAAGAGGGCAGGTACTGCAAAAATTACGAGCTGCAGCACATAGAGGCGACGTTTCACAACAAAACCCAGTGACTTTACGCCGCCCAAACACAATAATGAATTAATAAAAAAGAGTTGGCGCCAGCGTTTTTTAATGAGTCACATCAGCTTGGCAGCTTTTTACACAGCCATTTATGTTTTATGTCAGGTCCTGCGGTTGGCTCATTTAGCTGGCCCGTCTGGGGCTATAAGGGGACAGGGGGAATTTGGAATGACCTCATCCGCTGTAAGGCTGGGCCAAATGGGCATTGAGGCCCTCCGCGTTCCCCCAACAGTCTAGAGGGCACAAAGGAGGCAGGCGGGCAAATCGTGCCATTGCCGCGTTAGGTGGGTTTGTTTCTGTCAGGACTTTCCATCCCCGCCTAAGAGGATCAGTTTAAAATGACTTTGCATGTTTCTGTAGATAGCGGAGCGTCACACCTCGCAGAAGCTCGTCAAATTCAAGTAGACTTATTGGTTGCACTTGAGATAATCCATCGATTTTTATCAGTGCGTGACATCATGTATCATTCAAACAGGACTCAATCAAGCACGCAGCCAATTTGGAGGCAGGGTTGCAAGACGAGACACGATCGGCCCGAATTGGATTTTTTTCATGTTTGCTCAAGAGTTTTGATTTCAGCAAAAAAAAAAAAAAAAAAAAAAAAAAAGATGACGCAGGAAGAAAAATGATGCATGAAAGACACACAGAGCAAGTGGAAAACAGTTCCCAGAGACCCTAAAGTCTGTCAAACAAAGGATATTAAAGCCTCAGCGAGCAAAACAACAATTGTGCCTCAGCCGTTGTGACAGAGCGAGGCACCCTCCGGCAAGAAGAAGAACTGGAGTCAAAGACAAATAAATCTCAGCATCTCAGGAAACTCTGCATCACACCAACACCAAGACAGGCGCTTGTTTTTGTTCGGCGCGAAAAAAAAACCCGCTGGTGATTACTCGGCGTATCCCAGCAGGATTGGAGGTGCCGTAACTTTCCCCGCTTTGTTTTTACCCGCGCATGATTCATGCTCCCATCAAAGAGGAACGCCAAACAATAGTGACTTTTAATCTTGGTTTCAGTGGATATTTGCAGATGCTCTAAAAGCAACGGCTGCGTCTGTGACTGAGCTCACAGGGTTTTTTTTTTAGGGTTTTTTCTGCCACGTTTTCAGCTGAGACAGCCACAGAGTTTTGTAAATGGAAAATAGGAAGAAAAAAAAAACTGTCAAATTTTGCTCAGAGCACCAACTCTGAAGAATTACTAGAGGGGCTGAGTTGAAGAAAGATGAACCGTGCCATGTATCCTGGCAGGGAAAGCTCTGTCGAGTTTTCCTCACTTTTTTTTTTTTTGACAGAAAACGGCGCATGTTCTTCCAGCCTCACGTCTTTTAACTGTCAACATCGGCGAGTGATTTATGCCCAGAGACTTTGCGAAGGAAACGGCTTGAAACAGAGAGGGGTATGTTTAAGTTTGGTTTGCACGTGAAGTCATGCTAGCGCAGCAGTTAAACAATGATTTCACAGTCCATGTGTCCTCCGAACTGAGACTTGTGGATTTTCCGACTGAAGCGAGCATCACCGCTGTTTGGAAAAAAAAAAAGAGAGAGAGAAGGACCCACAAAAAGCTATGATAGAGATTTATGGGAAGCAGAGATTTACACAGAAATTAAAGTGTTCAAACTGAAACATGATCACAGGAGCATTATCTGATCTCGTTGCTGGCGTCAGCGGTATTTTGGCAGTGAAGACAATATCCTCATCGCTTATTATCTGATGCGAGAGCTGACAGCTTCCAGTCTTTCAACGAGCAGGGCCGCCTAATGGCTCCGAGTGAAACGCAGAGTGACAGACGGTCCGGTGTTTCCAAACAGACCTGCATTCCTTCACCTGAAACTTGTTTGACATCTGCCGCTTCCTGGCATCCCACAAACACATATTTGCTTATAGCAACAATGAAAAGAGGCACCGCTGGGAGACAACTGGTCTCACCGAGGTGTTTTTAGGCGTGCCACTGAGAGGTGTGCTTGTGCAATATTTTTTTTACTTGCAGTCCATAAATCATTAAAGCCTGAACTGTCACATCTCCTATTGCGGTTATTGCAGTTTTTAAAGAGTGCCACGGAAAGAATGAAAAGTCATAAATCAATTTGTTATTCCATAAATTATACCAGGCACCTTGTCGCTCCTATGATTTGGAGAAGGTGGCTGAAATAATCAAAGAGAGTTTAGTTTGAATCAGACTTGAGTCAGACAGATGCAACTTCAGCACTGGAATCAAAGTTTTGAAAAGTGACCGTTTTAAAACTTGTAAAACTTTTGCTACAGTCTAAAGTTTTTTTAACAGGATGCCAATATGAATTAGAAGCTATATCCTACAGGTTATTGTTATCAGCAGAAATAATGATCATTTACTGACTAGAAGCCAAGTGACGCTGTTAAAACGTCACTCGGGTTGGATTGTTACTGTTGCTCTCTATACAGTTTTCACTGCTTCATCAAAGCCTCAATAGATATAAACATATGTGAGAATATGATTGAATGTGTGCTGTTTAGGGGTACCCTTTCATCCCTTAATCTCACTGGTATACTGAAGCCGCCCATTTGCTAGTATTTCAATATATAATACTAGACGTATTTTAGAGTCACATTTCTGTTTCCAAGGTTCGAATTTCATTGGTATTGCGGAAAATACCACAAAACTGTAAATTTTACACTTATATCACCCCTCCCTAGATTTGGCTATATGCAGAATACACTTGCACAAGGCTGCCCCTCCCCCACCTGTTTCATCTGACTGCCGGTTGAAAAAGGGCCCTAGGCATTTTCCCTACAAACAGGAAAAACAAATTCAGCTATTGAACATATTCCCAGCCACACAAAAACAGACATTTGCTGTGTTAATTCTATGTATCAAAATGAATAATAATAATAATAATAATAATAATAATAATAATAATAATAATAATAATAATAATAATAATAATAATAATAATAATAATAATAATTTATTAAGCACAGCTTGGAGTCCTGGTCATGATAGCGTCATAAACATAATTTAAAACCGCCTCAAGTATTTATGATTACTACTATCATTACCTCTAGGTATGTTATAGGTAACACTTATAGCTGTAACAATCAATGTATTATTATTGCGGTTAATTGTTTTTTTGTTTAAGTAGAACTTTAAATTGTATACATTTTGGTTTTAAAGTTTTGTGCATGGATTTCATGTCAAGGATCAGGCAAGGAAACAGGATAATGTGAGAGAATTGCAAAAAATGACAAGTTTGATGCACCTGAACGTGTCCTGCAGTAATTCCTGACACAGATAGAGGTGTTTCCCACCTTGGACTCAAGGCAGGAGGGGGAACAAGCCTTTCTCTGTATAAAGCAGAGCATAATGGATGGGTTTCACCACCGCTGCCGCCCCTCTAGCCGCAGGAGTTAAAGCAGCCCAAGCAGGCCCAAAGACACACAGGCATGACAGCGCGCCCTGCACAGCAACACAGTCCCACACGACTTTATACTTCTTTAGGTTCCTTTTTAATGAGAGCTCCCGGAGCGGCCTGAAAATGGAAATCCTCGGCATCAGAATGGCACACCTGCAAAAATAGACAGGAAATGGTGTGCAAATAGTTCCCTAGTTAATTATAGTGCCGTGGCAGCGGAGCACCCCCCCCCCCATAATTCCCCTGGAATATCACCTGGCTCACCCGTTCCTCCCCCTCCGCTCGTCCTTAATTGCTATAGAAATTCCAGAAAGAGACAGGTATCGATTCAGGAGCAATAGATCAAAGCGACGGCCCAGGAAAGCTACTCCGATGCCAAGTACGGACGCTCTACCTGTCATCCGCACGCAGAAGGCCACAACAAGCCAAACCTGTTAATCGAGCGCTCACGCCGGCATCATTAAATAATCTTCCTGCTGGGGAGCTATGAGAACGCCATGAATAAACTTCCACGCAAACCGAGGCCAGAGCGGCAGACACACCTAGCTCCACAGGAATCAGCCGGTGCTGCTTAAAAACATGGAAAACAATGCCTTTCTTTGCCAAGTCTTCATATGCTACTTATAAAAGGGGGGGTGGGGGGGGGCAGGCGGAGGGGACGGGTCGGGGAGCGGTGACTTCTCTGGTGAATACACATCAAACACATGCAAGCGTGTACACACTAACACATATGCTAATAATAAAGAGCTCCACAGGGCCCTGGGTAACACTCACTAATAAGCACATACGCACACACACACGCAGGCGCACACATGGTCGAGGTGGTTCTCACATAAACTCATGTCACGCTCGCATTTGTGTGTGTGGGGGGGGGAAAGCAAGAAGAAAACAAACTGCAGCACAGAAGGCAACCGAGGGTTGGTTTGGGACAGTTTAGAAAATCTGGAGCGTGATTAATGATCTCAAACACACTTCATTCCTACAGAAGAAAAAAAAAAAAGAAGAGATTCTGTGGCAATCAAATTCAAAACAAACCCTGGTTTAAGTTTTTGGATTCACCTCAGACTTTGTGTCCAAGCTACTCACGGGGCTGTCGGACGACGGCGGATAAAGTCGTTGAGCAGAAGGTCTGATGAGCAGCTTTGAGCCAATGAAAGAGAGAGAAAAGGATGAGCGCACATTCAACGGAGTCCCTTCAACGGCAAAGACAGAGCGGCAGTGAGCCTCCAACTCTGTCAAGCACTCCCCCTCCTGCTCTCTCCTCCTCCTCCTCCCTCCCTCCTCTTCCTCCTTGCCTGAGTCGCTACCTCTTAAAATCACTCGTTCACTCCCCAAACACAGGGCCCGCACTCACCGGCTCTCTCACTAAGAAATAATTACACCGTGATTCATAAAGCCTTCTTTCTTGGTCACATGACTCCTGATACTTCAAATATACCGGCCTTTTTTTTTCTTTTTTCTCTTATTTTCTTTTTTTTTTTTACAAGCCACAAAACGCCTGGAGGGAAGAAAAAGGGCCCTGTGAGCTTACGTTTCTGTTTTTAATTCTCTCTGCCTTCTTTGTCTCATGGTTGAATTATTCTTCCACATCTTGGCCGGGGAGTCGCTTTGCCTACGAACCGGCGCATGTCGAAGCGCAGACGCAAACGTTGTGCTATTAGATCATCGGTGTTTCATCAATAAGTGAAGTAAGCCAGGGTTATTAGGAGAGGAAGTTTTACTATCCCGAACAACATGCTACATCCACTCCATGCTGTTTTGATTTAGCTCGCACAATGTTTTAATGGAAAGCAAGTGGGTTACGTATTCGGGAACGTCTTATTTTTTTCACCTTTTGAGCGTCCTTAGAGCACTTTTCTTAAAGGATCTCTCCGCGCAGGTATGTACCAGAGGCGTTGTTTTTGCAGCAACACATTGAATCCCATCAGGAACGGACTGGAGACAAGAAATTCGATATGCGACAAGAGAAAAGAAAAAAAATAAATAAGTATGCACTAAAATGAAAACCAGAATTTGGCTTTTCACAGATAGCATTTTTCAGCGCACACGTGTTAACATCCTGCCAAACACTCTCTTGAAGTCAAGGTTATCTCCCAAAAGTCACGCATCTGTGACTGAAACGAGCTCTTAAAGTGAAACCAGCGAGGTTGGCACCCCAGCGAACAGGGAAGTCCCACATTGAGCTGGCAGAGCCGTGCGGCAGCAGAAGTAGCAGCAGCGACGGATCTGGGTGTGCCCCTAAACGTGCCCCATCTCTCTTTCCATATGAGGTCACATGTTTCAGATCTTTGTTTGTGTGTTTGTGGTTCTGGGCGTGTGCCCTTGTTTTTCCCAACGTAATGCTTCTCAGCTTGTTTTGGTTATGGGGGGAGAAGCACCTCAAACCTCAAAGCTGGGAGGGGTAGGCACACCTCAACTGGCACCCCGGCAGGCACTTTCACCTTTCTGAGGCAGCTTTGGACAACACATTGTCACAGCAAATACATTCACTGTAATAAAAAAGAAAGAAAAAAAATAGAAATAGAATGTGTGATTCTTACCTTTCTTAATAGAGGTGCACAACATAATGACAATGCAACGTCGATATCACACCAGTGTCCCTGATCACAGTGATTGCGAGGGCGCTAAAGAAGCCTCTGCTACGAAATCAACAACTTCAAGCTCACACTCAGACTTACAGCTAACCACAGACATGTAAATACCTGCCGGGTAAAAGTTCTACGGACGAGACAAAGATCGAGCTCTCTGGGCCTAATCAGTCAAAAGAAATGATTGGAGGCAATAGTGTGAGGCCTTTAAACCTGGGAACACGTTAACACACTGTCATGCAAGGTGGTGGTAGAATCATGCTGTGGAGTGTTTCGCTGGCATTGGCTCAGGTGCACTGCGTTAAGTGGACAGATCCACGACACAGGACTTTACCCTCAACCGCTAGGCACAGGTTGAACGTCGCAACTCGTTTTGGAAAAGATAAAGATTAAGCTTTTAGAACGTCCTTCCTAAAGCTGAATCTCTGCCCTATATGTTCCTAAAAGTCAGGCCTGTGTCAGAAAACCTAATCAATCTAAATCAGGTCAACCAGTGCTGCCAAGAAGAGAAGGGAAATATACTCCAATACTCTAAAAAGATTAAAAAAAGAAAAGAAAAAGACATTAGAAATAGGTAAAGACATTCAATCAAGGATGAATACAAAACCTTTAGCATAGGCACACTCTGCCAGGTGAGCACACACAACCGTTCCTGACTTACATTGTTTAACAGGCTTTATAAGCAGTGTTTGCATTCTACCGCCAGCTACAGCTGGGGTTATAATTACTGTTTTGGAAGTCAGAAGCCAGAATGTTTGGGAACCACTGGTCTAAAGCATCGTCTTTCCCGTCATCCAGCACAGAATTAGTCCGTTTCGAGTTGCAGTTCACATCCACTCATCGTGGACGTGAATGTCACCTCAGTTTTGGCCTTTAAATGATTTATCTGAACTGTTGTTTTTCCCAGGAGGGAATGATTATGCTGCGTATAACTCCTGTTACCTCAACAACAAGAAAAAATTGGTTACATAATGCAGAATTCGATGTGGATTTTCTCTGAACTGTTCAGGGGATGAAATTCGACACACGGGCTGAAAAGTAAGCATAGATTTATCTAGCTCATTCGACAAGAAGTACAGAAATGTCTACAATGCTTTAATTTGACAACGCCAAGGCCTATCAACTTCTCATTAGTGATAATTAACAACTACCGCTGGTATTTTCTCCTCGTCGGCATAAACGAGATTTGTTTGACAGAACTAACAGGACTGACACAACAAGCCAAACAACTTGAAAGTCCAAAAAAAATAATAATAATAACTTTGACGATCTACGAACGTTTTAGCTTTAGACAAGGCGGAGAAGTCTTTTGGAAACATTTCTAAATAAAAAACAGATTCCAACATCATCCGTTCAAGGAGTTGTGCTTAATTGCAAGTTTTTAGGACGTGGCAACACTTTGTCCGGCTCTGGAAGACCAGATGAAAACCAGATGAGACGAAACAGGTGAGGATGTTCAAGAGCAATCAAGAAACAACAAAAATTTGAGTCTGTCGTGAGATGGAAACTATACTGGAAGGCCACTCTCTCTGCACACACCGCAGCAAGTGTGACACTGCCGAGAAGTCAGAGGATGCTGAGTAGGACAGAAGACCCTGCTCCAAAATCAACCTCCTTTGAGCTTGACTGATATTTACACCTCCCCGCATGGACGATCTAAATACTTTCTGGAGAAAACGTTTACGGTCAGAAGAGACAAAGACCTTTCAGTTCAACGGCTAGATGATTCAAACTTGGGCACAATTCAGCGTTCTAACAAGACAACGGTTAAAAAGGAAACATTTGAACTGGTTCTAGATGTTTTTCCTAGTTTTAACAACAACATTTCAGCCATATGATGCACAACCTCTGTAAAAATCTGTACAAATCAATGGATAAAAGCCCCAAACTAACAGAACTGCTTTTCCTATGATGAGTGTATAAGTTTGAGTTTCCAAAAATAAAGAAATCGGTGTGTTTTACTGCTGTAGTGTCTTTGTAATATCCATCTTTGCAGCAACTAGATTGTTCTCTTTCAAACATTTTTTAAAATTGATTTTGACAGCCCACAAGCAGGTTAAAAGAAATGATATTCAGCAAGAAGCACTGTCACCTTTTGGCTAGAACCGTGCATTCAGGAAGCACAGATCACAGCCATATGGTAAAAAAAAAAAAAAGAGGCCTCCAGCTGATGCTTATCTGGTTTACATTTGATTTGTGTTGCTTATAAGGCCACTAAGGCGAACAGGAATCCCTTAACCGTTTACATAGCACTGCTAAATCAGCAGCTGCGTAATAGGAAACAAGAAGGCAAATACGGCCGTAGTTCGAAAGCTAACTCGGCGCAGGAGTGATATAACAGCAAGGTGTGGACCGGAACGTCACGGTGGGGGATCTCCGGCTGGGAGGACTTTGTGCAGCCAGGTGCATGATGGTAGCCCGTTTTTGCCGTACGGGCTGCAGAGTCCTCACAGAGGCACACGTTCGACAGCAAGACAGCGAGTTGAGCAACAGTGCCGCTTCGGGCCGCTCTCATCCTCCAGCACGCCCGGCTGCAGCTGTAATGTGTGTTTGGTGCGCATGGATGAGTGTGCGCGGGCAGTAGCAGCGAGAAGGTCAGAGGTTACTAGTGTTTGTCTTTCAGTGTCAGTGAAGTGTGCTTGGGGCTGAGATTTATGATCATTGTGTCTGGGAGGCAGCAGAGTGGGGGGATAATGAAGACGGATCAGGGTGCTGCTATCTCTCTCCCTCTCTCTCCCTCTCTCCGCGGGCACCGCTGGAAACGCGGCCTACGACCCCTGCCATTCTCGTATCATTAACTTCAGCCAATGACATCATCACTCGCTGCCCCGACATCAATGGCGGCGCGACGCCGCTCACGGAGAGCCGATTCCTCGCAGGAATGGGCCGCAGCAGAACGCAGGCGTTGTCGGGCGCGCGTCCCGCGATCAGCCTCTCCTCTCTGGGTGCGTTTAAAAAGATATGAAATATTCATGGAAAACGTCTTTCTCGGTCGTGTGTTTCCACTTTAGATTCATTGGATTTGCAAGCGCGGAGCAGCCGAGTATGGAGGCCCGAGGCTCACTGGCAGAGGATGAGGAGAAAATGAAGAGGGGAGAGAGGAAAAGAGGGGAGGGGGGGATGGCAGAGAGTGAGGAAGTGAGGTTAGAGGGGTTACAGGGAGGCAGGAGGAAAGAGGGGTTCAGAGGTGAGGGGGGGGGGTGCGGTGGTGAGGCAAGGCAAGTTTGTTTGTATAGTACCATTTATACACAAGGTAATTAAATGTTTGGTTTTGGGTTTGTTTGTTTTCTTCAAGAAAATGAAGAGGCAGAGGAGAGGGAAACACAATAAAAAAAAGAAATGTGTTATGAGGATGATAGTAAATTTTAAGCATCACATAAAACGAAAGTAATGTTGAAATGCTCATTGAAAATAAATGAATAGCTGAAGCATGGTAAAAAAAAAAACAACTGAAAGCAGTATTTGGCATTTATGAGAAAGCTGCCGCGAGTTTATACTATATAAAACTTACCCAAGAATAAAGTTTTGAGGAACAGATTCTGCACAGCTCGGGTTTTCAGGGAGTTTGCTCAGTAGTAGATTTGGTAATAAACTTTACATTGATGTGAAAATGTAGAATTCAGTCCATGGCATCACCTAGGTTTTTTACATGCTCTTTGATATCTTCATTTTATCTTACTTTTTTATATACCAAAAAAACTGCCTTGTCTTTTCTGCATTGAGCTAAAGGACATTCTAACCCATCCACTCATTGATATTATGGATTAACTTACATAGTAGCTGCACGGTAACTTGGCCAGACAGACTGATAATGTGTAGCGCTCTCCATTCTGCACATTATCAACCTGGGTCTGCTCCCATCGAATCCGTTTGGGGAAAGGAGGGACATGCAGCAGAACTCTCCGAGCTGATTGGATGAAGCGACGCCTACTGCCCGCCTTCCAAAGGTTGATTTTAGCCGATCACGGTATCAATGAGAAACCACAAAATGTTACGCTGACCTGGCACTTTTTGCTGTTCTTCTCTCAAAGAAACTGTGAATTGTCACAAAACAGATGTGACAGCAGCAGCTACGCGTGCGCCTTCCTGCGCTGCCATGTTTACTTTGCTTCGGCTGTGGCCTCAGCAGCTTTTACTTTCGTCACAGCTGGTATGTCCCGCCTTAAACCTCAATACGGCAACATGACTGGCTCAGTCACAAAGGGTTGAAGTCGGAGCGGTACAAGATGGATTCTTGTGTGTCTGTGTATGCACAAATACCGCGAGAATTCAGCATGCATCTTGCAGGCAAGCTTACCTTACACTTAGACTTAGACTTAGACAACTTTATTTGTCATTCGGTATGCACAGAGTGCGTACAGAACGAAATTTCGTTTCATACAGCTTTTGTAAATTGCAGTAGAAGTTAAATTACAGTTTTAGGTGCGGCAGAGATTTAGAAGTAATCAGTAGATTTTAAATATACAGTATACAAACAATTGAAATGTAACAAAAAAGAGACATTTTTATGTACAGAATTGGATTGTGCAAGGGCATTTGTGCATGAAATGCATTTATTTCATCCACCTGCAATGTGGTGACATAAAAATACAATTTTGTGTGTCGTTACCACTTTATATGGTATTAATAGTTAGCGCAAGGAAGAGCATGTGCGTCCTGAATAAAAAGGGGCCTTGGAATAGAGCCTTGAGGAACCCCAAATATTATCTTCGTTCAAGCAGCTGACCACTATGGGCAACCTGCTGTAGGCAATGATGTTTTCAGTGCTGATTTCTAGGACCTGTCGTTTTCTGCAAATCTCTGGTAGTCAGGGAGTTTTTCTTCTATCCAATTTCATTAATAGGCCTTACATGGTCGTTAGGAATTAGGCCCGATCCCATAACATCAAGTTTTTGATGTTAAGACGTGTTACCTAAAGCCTTAACCAATGCTGTCTCCGTACAGCGTTATGGTGAAAAACCCTGACTGGAAGGCTATGAGAAAAAGAAAAGAGGTGTAAAAGGGAGGAATGGATGAGGGGGTGGAAGATGGGAATGCTTATGGCAGGTTCCAATCAGTAACAAGATGCCCATAATGAGATCACTATTTCCCCACATTCAGATTGATGTCATGTGAAGGCTGCTGAGGGCAGACACAACGTTTAAGCACACACTCGACACACATTTATACTTTCTTTGGTTAGAGTCTTACATACACATCCTGTGAAATGAAGGAGCGCATTCATTCTGCCTGGCAAAGTGTGCTCATTTAGAGTCCAACTGCCTTCAAGTATAAATACCACTCTAAGGAAAAATGACTTATGCCTGCCCAGAAAAAAAAAAAAAAGAAGAGAAGAGAGCAATGTGTGTGTTGGGGACCAAAGGGCATATACTATGACTCCAAAGAACAACAAATGAACATAGAGCTGGAAACAGGAAAAGCGAGAGCCAAAAGCTGTATATGAAACTACAGGGAAAAGAGGAAATAAAAAGTCGACACAGCTACCAGCGAGTGTGCCAGCAAATGAGCGCTTTCCCCCACCAACATGTGTGTCTAATGAAAGGTGAACAGCTCTCCTGTCTTTACTCTCCTCAACAAAATCAGCCATGATGTCACCATGAACCCATCTTGAACCCACCTCTGTCAAAAAGCATTACTCCAGTCCACCCTCTCCTCTGCCTCATTTTCTGTTCCACCTCTCTCCCCTCTTTTCCCTTACGCTCCGTTCCTGCTACTCTGATTCCTCATTCATATATATATATATATATATATATATATATATATATATATGCATGCAGTCTTTCTAGTTTCCCCCTCTATCCCATCAATATCTGCTCTTCCCATGGAAAAGCACTAGTTTTTTTTCTCCAAGTGTGGCCTGATTGAATCACCACAGAGTGCTGCCAAAAGTGGCAGGATGTTCTGATCATCCCAAACTTTACTTTAAGTAGTGGTTCAACGGACAAGTACTAAGCAAGCGTGAAGGGAAAGTTTTAAAAAGTAAGAAGTGAGCGATGGGGGAGAAGGCAAATGAAGAAGAAAAAAAAATAAGTGGGGAGAGGGAAAAAAGGGAGAACAGCGGAGTGGAGAGGGTTGGTGGGGGCAGCGAGAAGGCAGCCAGAGAGCCACATATGGAAGTGATTCTGTAATTACTGCAAATCTGTGAGCTCAAAAGGAAAGGTCTTCTTTTCCATGCCTCCTTCCCTGCACATAAAACTGCCCTTGTGAGAAAGCTGGGCACTAAATACTGCCTACAGGGGGAAAAGGAAAACACTGAGTTTTTTGTTTTTCTGCCTAAGCTTTTTGGCATGTGAGGCTGCAGAATAAATACATTGGCGGATTTGAAAAGTTGAGTTTAAACGCAGGTCTATCCACGCGGATCACGAGGCTTATTGCCACCAAAGTTTCCACATTCTTTGCTCATTTGGTTTGTCTCTCTGACTTCCTGGTCGATTATCTGAAAACAAGAGGAGACAGGAGGCTCAGGGCTGGAATTAAACTGAAAAGTCTCATCAGCCCGGCTGGTCTAATTTTCATAAAGCGCACATTACGCACGGTGTGCGTGTGCGTTTGGGGGTGTGGAGGGGGGTGAAGGGGATTTTAACGTACACACACACACACACACACACAGACAGACACACTTAAAGACTTCAAGCCTCCGGCTAAAGTACAGCTCTGCAGGTGCGTATGTTGGCAACCACTTCTGCTCTACTTCAGTCCCCAACCAACCCGAGCTCCAGCAGCCCTCTAATTATCTGTTGCCCTGCCATAACGTGTTCTGGTGATGAGTAAACACACGCCCGGGTCGACACTGCGTTTATTCATAGACTCACATCCACTTAATCACGGCAGGAGAATGATTTATGTAAAAGCGCAACAGAACTCCTACCTTTTGGGGCAAGACGGGCGCATGCCTCGGCTTCAGACGGGAGAAATCTTTCAATAAACCAGAAGTTACGAGCGCACAACCGAGGTTTGTGACGAAACAGGGGGGGGGGGGAGGCAAACAAACAAAAAAAAAAACAAGAAAAAGAACAAAATAAGTTGTTCAAAGGAGTCCCGGCTGGCCTTTCGGTTTTCTTCTGAGAGGGTTTCAATTTTGTCAGATTGCCTTTTGTTTGTTGCCAACCGGCCACTGTGTCCCGACAGCTCAGGGGCGTTTATCAGCGTTAGCAGCGCGTGTGAATTTCTCACTCTGTGGCTCCCTCTAGTGGCGCAAACGAGGTGTGCAGCAACAACTGTCTCGATTTTTAAAAATGATTTCATCTGTTTGTTTGTTTATTTATTTATTTATTTATTTTGTGTGTTTTTTGTCTGTTTGTTTGCATAGTTTTTGTCACACTTGATGATTTAATTTAGAGTCTTAGCCATCCAAACCACCCTGACTCATTAGAAGAATGGTATTGCCCCCAAACATAAATGTTTGTGTCACTGGCAACCAACCACCGCTTCGCAATAACTGGCCATGCACATTTCACATCGACATGGAAGAGTTTTGTCACCCTCTTCTATACAGAATTATTTCGATTCTGCTACAGTGAGGTTGCTTTTAGCATTAGTGGCCTTGTTAGATCATGCCACAGCATAAGTCCAAATTTTGATCAATCCACCATAAATTATCAGTTTTGTTTTGTTTCAGTTAATTAGAGGTGGAGGTGGCTATAGATCATTGTTCTGCAGCATAACATAAGTGCACTTCAGCTTAAAGAATTAAACTGATTGCCAGAGATTCTCCTTCAGGACTTGCTGCTAAACGTAACAGTGCCTTCCAAAAAGATCCCCCCTTTTTCTTGTAAGTCTCGGGACTCATCTAGAAGTTTTTTTGGTCAAATGTGAGATGGAAATTTGTATGATATTGTGCCGTGATAGTGTTGGCCTCAAAGTTGTTAGAAGCTATCGCACCCCAGCTCTTTTCCCCCAGGGCGACCCCACTTGTACTTTAGAGTGTTTTCAATATACGACGCATGAAACAGAAATCTAAACTTTAACTGGTTTAATCTAGAAAAGTCAGAGAAATGTTTACAGACACATCAGCGCTGGACGGGCTCTTGATCGAACATGACACAGGGAAAATGAAAGTAGCAAGAGCCCCGACTGATCTTTCCTTAAGCATTATAAAGAAGTGTAGGTACACGCCCATGCAGGGGCTGTACACTTCCTAACGTGTCGTCAGTAAAATAATGTGTCACCACCGGGGTGCTATCTAGCCTTGTGTCCCAGACTGTCTAGGTGAGCATGCCGCTCCCAGGATAAATGACATTCCACTCATACGTCCCATCTCTAACAAAGTTCTCCCACGGGTATCATTTTCATCAATACTTTTTCTTATTGTTCAACCATGAACTCTGACTTTAACTGAGACATGTGAGGCCTGCGGTGTTCGGATGTAGCTATGAAATCTTTTCAGACCTCTTGGATGAGTTCACCATGAGCTCTTGGAGTAGTCGGTTGGCCACTTTCACAACGCCCCTCTGTGTCATTTGAACGGGGTATCAGACTAACTTTTTAAGAATGTTTTAAGATTTTCTAACATATCTGTTTTCAACCAGATCAGTCTCTGTATTTTAACAAATTTTTTCATTGTTAACTGTAACTAAGACGTTGCTTAAAAAGCCTTTTCTATCTTAATGTTTATCCACTAAAACATCAATCCCCCAATCTATTCCTTTGTTTTTAAAATCCTTGGAAAAATTTGTAGCGACACAATATTTTTTTCTTTTGTGATATGAGATTGGAAACTTTAACGTCCATAACAGCTCTAAAAAAGCACTAATTCCAGTAATAGATGATTTTCTCACTGGCTCAGACTACGCTCAACATCTTCACATACAGACTGGGATGTGTCAGTGGGATCAAACTACATTTGTGACGGATTTCCTTCAGATTCCTTTTACAATCAGGTACGGTGTTCATCAACATTCGGGCTCGGCCTGACGTGTTTCCTTCGGTTAATATTACACTCTATTGCTAAGCTGATGATAATGACTTCTTTTTGTCATTGAAGCAAGAGGATATTGATATTTTGTTTAAACTACATTCTTGTTTTGAAGAAACATGAAACTGGAGGAGCTACTTATTTTCTGAATTTAGCTAGAAGTCTTGTAACAACTTTTGGCTATGAAACAGTCTGGGATTAAGTGTCCAATTATTGAATATATTTTTGACATTGCCATGGCATTTCAGCCAGCACATGTTTTAGGAATTTTGAGAGTTCTTATAGAAAAAAATTGGTGCACACGTTTGTGGCATCCATGTTACACTTTTTCAATGCTGTTTTGTCAGAGTGCACAAATACTCGCCTCATAATCACGCAGTAGACCCAGAACGCAAAAGCCAACGTTCTGACAGGCGCTCAAAAAGAGTAAGCAGATTTTTTTTTCTTTCTTGGCAACACTGCACTGGCTCTCCTGCAAGATTTAGTGGTAAATTTACAATCTTTCTGATTGCATACTAAGTTCTGACTGGACAGGGACCATATCATTCTCAAGACCACCTTGTTCCCTGTCACCTCTTGCAACAGCAAGTGAAGCACACTGCTATTAAAACTAAGCTTAAAACTTATTGGATAGCAGAGGATAAAAGTGGCCAAAAACATTATAAGTCCCTCAGCTCAAGGCTAATTTAAAGGATCATAAGAAAGTTTGGCAAAGGTTCCAAAGCATTTAAGGATAGCTTACTTTTGTACCATCCCAACTTGAATACTGACCTTGTTTCAATCCCTCATCATTATAGTAGCATCTGATGGACTGGTGGAAGATGATGATAATAACTACACAGCAATGACAAAGATTAAATTAATCAATAATAAACATATCTAAAGGGAAGTACTGGCAAGGACTAGCCAGGACCTGGAAGGCCCCTACTTTTTTTAATCTAATATGTGACTAAATGGAGCTAAATATACTTGAACTAAATATCACCTCAATGTGATGTGCTTACCCTAAAATATGCTGACCCACTTACCAAGGGGGCCTGTCCCAATAAAAATAAGGTCACAGACAGAAATAAAAAAATAGCAAAAAGACAGCGGGGTACACTAGGTTTGGGTGTCATGTGGCACGGTGCTCTAAAACTCTGTTGATGCCAAACCTTTGACCTGACTGCCCGTTTCACAGTGGCCCTTTAGTGCAACTCAAAAGTCCTTTTTCATGCAGTTGTATTTGTAATAAAAGCCCACATGGTACTACCAATGTAAAAGTCAGTTACCAATTAAATATATTAAGCAAATAGGCTACATACTCACCATCACAGGTGCACACACACACACACATACACATTGTGCTGACAATACCACCATGGCTGAGCTATTCTTCGGTGGTGACGAGACTGCTAATGGGGGCGAGGTCACCAGCATGGTAGTGTGGTGTGCCGATAACAGCTTGGGCATTAACACCTCTAAGACCAAAGAGGTGATCTTTGACTTCATAAGGAGGAAGTCATGTCTGCAGTCTATCACCATCAGTGGGGAATGTGTGGAGAGGGTGGCCTGTTTTAAGTTCCTGGGTGTGCACATGGATGCAGACCTCCATTGGAACACAAACACTTCAGCAATAGTGAAAAAGGCCTAGCATCGCCTCCTCTTTCTGAGGATCCTCAGAAGGCTCAACATCTGGTGGGAGCTTCTGACTGTGTTCTATCTCCGCTACATTGAGAGCAATATATATATATATATATATATATATATATATATATATATATATATATATATATATATATATATATATATATATATATATATATATATATTTAAATATTTAAATATATTTAAGACATTTAAATCCCATATTACACATGTTTCTAGGGTTTGCTTTTTTTTTGCCAAAAAATTAGAAATATTCTGTCCAGGAGTGATGCTGAAAATCTAGTCCATGCATTTGTTACTTCAAGGCTGGACTATTGTAATTCTTTACTATCAGGAAGTCCACACAATGCAGTTCAAAGCCTTCAGCTGATCCAAATTGCTGCAGCAAGAGTTCTGATGAAAATTAATAAGATAGTTCAAATTTCTTCTATTTTAGCTTCCCTTCATTGGCTTGCTGTTAAATCAAGAATAGGATTTAAAATTCTCTTTGTAAGGCATAAATAATCAGGCTTCATCATATATCAAAGATTTGATTACCCCATATTTTGCTAACAGAGTACTTCACTGTCAGACTGCAGGTCTACCGGTGGTTCTTAGAGTCTCTAAAAGTTGAATGGGACGCAGATTTAGTTATCAGGCTGGGACCAACTCCCAGTTTTGGTCCGTGAGGCAGACACCCTGTCTACTTTTAAGACTAGACTTAAAACTGTCATTTTTTACAAAGCTTGTAGTTAGAGTGGCTTAGTTTACCCTGAGTTATCTCTGCACTTATGCTGCTAGGCTTAGGTTGATGAAGGACATCAGGGCTTATTTCTCTCACTCTGCTGAGTTTTCCTACTGTTCTCCAAATCGCATTGTTTGTTGTTATTTCAACCTTTAACTTTTCACTCTCTCTGTCTTTTTTCTCTTCATAGTAGGTTCACCTGGTCTGGCGTTAGCTGTGACACCATCCAGGGGAGGCAGATCATTTGCTATTACCATGTAATATAGAAAGTGTGGGATCAATGTGTGCTTCTGTGCTTTTTGTGTCTCTGCTCTGTTTTCTGTAACCCCCAGTGGGTCGAGGCAGATAACGGTTCACACTGATCCTGGTTCTGCTGGAGGTTTTCCTCCCTGTTAAAGGGGATTTTTCCTCTCCACTGTCACTTCATGCACGCTGAGTATGAGGGATTGCTGCAAAGCCATCAGACAATGCAGACGACTGTCCCTGTGGCTCTACGCTCTTTCATGAGGAGTGAATGCTGCTTGTCAAAGACTCACTGCAATCTGCTCGGTTTCCTTATAGGAAACTTTTTGACCAGTCTGTATGATTTTTTTTAATTTGACTTTGTAAAGTGCCTTCAGAATACATGTGTTGTGGATTAGAGCTATAGAAATAAAGCTGAATTGAATTAAATATACCGTAGCCTACCATCATATCCGATAGATTAGAACATTATAGGAATGTTCATTTGTTTTAGTAACTCAATTAACTAAGGGAAACACCTTGTGTGTGTGTGTGTGTGTGTGTGTGTGTGTGTGTGTGTGTGTGTGTGTGTGTGTGTGTGTGTGTGTGTGTGTGTGTGTGTGTGTGTGTGTGTGTGTGTGTGTGTGTGTGTGTGTGTGTGTGTGTGTAGACATTCTTTGAAACTTAAATCAGCATTGTTGCCCTTACTCCTGTAATTTCTTTTAACCTGCAAAAGACACTTGAGCCTCAGAAAAAAGACAGGTTTGATCATGTGACCTATTTTGTTTTAATTTAAATGTAATTTGCTTATTTTTAAGTTTTGCTTCTAAATAAAACTTCTAAATATACTATCGAGGTACTATAATGTGAGGGGGGAGGGTTCTTAAGTTAAATGAGGCCAACTTTTAAAAGACTGCAGCCCCGTAGCGCAAAGAGGCCCAGCAAGAACACTTAACTCTGATATCAGGGTTAGTTTCATAAAGTTTATATTTCTTAATGAGATGTTCAAACCAAAGAGCTACTGAAATGAACCTTTTGATATGATTATATGTACAAATTTCATTATAATATTTGCGGCCATTAAGAGCCACTGTGGATGGGCTAAATATTTTCTTGCAACCCTGGAGATGCAGGTTGCAGACCCCGCCTTCAACGGTTCAGTAAGCTCCAATGTGTTATACAAAAAAAGAAAATCGGTTATATCTTGGGGAAGATTAACTGAAGAATTGTTTTAATCGCATGGAAACAGAAAAACCTAGTAAGACAGACAGATGTCAGTGCCACATATTGCCACAGAGGGGCGCTTTCTACAAACTGCTAATCAAGTTTTATATCATAACGCTGCATGTTTAATGTTTGTTGATGGTTTCACATTGCATCCCGCAGACACTCAGAAAGACCAGGTTTACCTGACAGTTATCTTTACTGTGTAATTATCATCACAAAGAAAAAAACAAAGACAAAAAAAAGGGTTTTAATGTACAGCTTTGAGTAATATGGATATTTATAGATGTTTGCGTCTCGCTCCAACAGCATGCCGTTGGTGTGTCATCGCTCCAGTTGCGCGTCTTTATTTCCGTGCCCACGCGGCTTTTAAAGTTGGCACTTGCCTGGTATTTGGCACGGCTGTGTTTACCATCCGTTTGCGGGCGCTGCAGCCTGTCAAGAGAGCAGGCAGTCACGGTGAGCCACGCCTCTGGTCCATGTGCTTCCTCCTCCAATCTCCTTATCCCTCCCCACACCACACGCTCCGTGTTTTGCATAAAATGTGTATCAGTAGGACAGCGCTCCCTCTCAGGCACATGCAGGGCGCACATGCAGCGTGGCTTTACTGAACGCAAAGCACGGTCGACTAAGCGCATCAAACTCCCCGCAGCTCCAGATCCCTACCAATGAAAACGCACAATAAGTGAAGGGGGGGGGTGAGAAGGGGACTCTAAGAAGTACAAAGTGAGCCGAATCCTCCACCCTCGTCATATATATACACACACACACACACAGCAGGCGCAGCTAAACTGGGACTAGCGTGGAGGCGGTCACATTTCCCTTGCTCACCTGCAAACGTGATTGATGTGGGTGTTTGTATCAGTGGGTGTGTATGTCATGTCTGACACTCTTGTACCGGTCAGGGATTTGCTGAGTCGCGTTCCACAGTTGTACCTACGCTTGCAGTGAAGCAGGTCGCAAAAAAGGCATCCAGGCATCTCCGAGGAGCCAAGACGCAACTTGCAGAGAGGCTGACTTTGCGCACCTGCACTTGAGAGCCCGACGCGCATTTTCACCATTCTTCCAGTTTCTGCGCTCTATGGAGCAGGTGTTTTCTGCACAGCTATTTTCTGACTTTTTTGCATCTCTTGAAAAGACGTTTGTCCTCGAGCAGAAGCGTTGCCTGACATCCGTAAAGTCGTTTTAAAGCAAAAGGAACAAGACAACATGGACAACAGCCCTGGAGGTGGTAAGTTTAGACTTTATATTATTTTTTTGACATTTAGCTGTTTAATTGTGGTGGCTAAGATTATGGCTGTTTTTTTTTTATCTGCGATGCAATTCAGTTGTTTTAAAATCAATAAGAAAATAAACACACCGAGCTTTACAGAATGCAAATTAAATTGAAAATGCTGCTTCTTTCTATTTCTTTACGCTATTATGGTTCAGAAATGGCGCTATTGCTCTTAGATTCTACGCAAGTTTTGAGTTGTATTTGTGTTTGAACTTTTGCGGTGTCGGATGATTTATTCCGAAACCACTCGCTCTTTCCTCGCTGAATACTTTTAAAGTCAATGACAGGCCGTCTTGCAGCACATGCGTGTGTGTGAAACCTTGGTCTGCGAGGCGCGCGGACTCCGGCTTTCGCAGCGAACCGCTCGCGGTTGGAGTGAGGTTGGCCACTTCCTGTAGTTCTCCACGAAAACAAACTCACGTGGAGCTACAGTAACCAGACTGTCGCTGCAATCACAGACTGACAGCTCCCCTTTCAGCTGAACGCAAACACCATCCCACCTCAGAGGGGTTGAAATTAGAAGGCGTGCGTTGGCGCTATCAACGCGATCTGGCCACCGCGCGTACATTTAGCCCCGCGCGGTCTTGTTTCTGCTCGGAGGCATTCATTAAGGCATCGGTGCGCCGCGCGTGCCCCCGGCTTCTCCTCTCCTAATTGGCGGTCAATCATTTCCAACAGCGTCACGTTCCAGCGCAGGTGATGGGAGCTCTGTCAACATGCTATTCTGAACCCACTCACATTGTTACTGTTTGACCTGATAAGTGGCCCAGTGGGATTCCGTGGAACTCACAGGGAAATGAACAGCTTATAGCTGTAGTATGAATCAGCCAATAAGGATGCTGACGGTTTCCATTGGTTTACGAGCTATTGTGGTTATACTGCTGGTTTCTACAAAAAGTTCTTAATTATTATTTGATATGCCTTACCTGGTTGAAGAATAATAATTCATTCCTTATCGGTGATACAGACAGGCTTTTATGTCAAAGCCGTAGGAATATGATAGGATGTTCATAGCCAGGTAACATGAAAACACAGCCAATGTCTCAGGAAAAACGGTTAAAAACTTTTAAAGGCTATTAATCAGAACCATTTTAAAACAATAGGATTTAAAGTATTGCATGTTAAGAGTTTTAGGGAGAGTTTAAACCCTTTGCACTGTTCCACTGTAATAAAAGCTGACCTATTAATCATTACATGTAAACAAATCATCTGAATTGGACTGATTACAATCGACTTGGAGCTAAATTTATCTATGATTCAATTGCCTAATTTAGAATTAGATTGGTTTGAATTTATATTTCTATATGATTGGAAATTAATTGGACCAAATTCATATTTCAGCCTAAAACTTGCTTTGACACTCCCCTGCTGGAGGCTCAGCATCCTCCTCGACATCAACTACTCCTTATCTTACAAAGTAAAAAAAAAAAAAACTAAATGATACAATCTGAAATATGGTCAGACTTTCAGAACTGTAAAATAATTTAATCAAGCGCCTAAACCAACTAGGAAAGAATTAGAAAAATAGAGAATATCATAGCTTTTATTTGTAGGCTCTAAATAAATCCAAAATGTATATTAAAAATATATATATTCCCTTGGTACCTAAACTCTTTTTTGAGTCTTTCGTTTAAACCGTATTCGGAGGTACCCAGTTTACTGTGGCGACCGGGGGGTTAAATAAATGACCTGAGCAGAAATGAGAGGCTCCTATCACACGCTGACAGATCATGGGCCAGATTTCGCCCTGCTTCCTGACTGACGGCGCAGGCGACGCTGTCGCTGCTGCGCTGTCAGAGTCAGACCACCCATTCGCGGAGCAAAGCTGCTCTGTTTAATGCGGGCCCTTCAACCACAGGCCCCCGCTGACGTGTTGTGTAGGGGCTGCGTTTCCCTGCCGGAGCGCAGCCTCGCGTCTCGCCCCAACAAATCATCGTCAATAGCCTCCCTCACGTGGCCTCCCTCTCAGAGCCGCGTGCAGCGCGTGAGCTAGCCGGGCCCTCCTCTCCTCTCCTCTCGCGACCTGCCTGCCGCCTCGCCGCTCTCGCGGACCGACGCTGCCGCTTTTGATGCCGCCCGCAGCGGCGGAGAGGGAGAGCTTGGTCAGTGGGTCAGCGATTCCGTGCATTAACACCCCCCCCCCCCTCCTCCTCCTCCTCCCTGGTCACGTTTCTCTTCCGCATGCTCTGTTTCGCCTCCTGAACTTTACTTTCCTAATCGCCCCCCCCCTCCTCCTCCTTCCTCTCATTCTCGCTCTCACGGAATCTGCAGTGTGGTTGAATGTGACTGCATTTCCAGACTGCAACATCTGTCCGTATTAGATCAGGGCACGCGTCTGCATAGGGTGGGTTTCAGATGATGGAGATAATTCAGCAACAGATAGCAGATAAACCTGTTGGCATCAAAACAACTGAAGCTCGTTTTTTTTCCACCGTAGACGGGCCATGGGGCACATTTTAACCCACTAAAATTCTTCCAAGCTCATTTGGTCTTTGTGATAAAGCCTACATCCTATGTTCATTGTGAGGATGGGCAACCGAGCCAGAGCTGCAATGTGATGGTGAGAGATGCAAGAGCCACATAGACACAGTTTCTATCAAGTTCCTGTGATATTGACCTACTTACACAAGCCCGTGGTAATGAAGACTGCTGCAAACAGCCAAGTGCTCACAGCCACAAAATAACTCAGGGCCTCACTCCACACCATAGGTTCTCAAGCTTTTTATCACAAGCACTACCTTTAGCTGTGATATTTCCATCTGCTCTCTCGACATTCCTTTTAAATCAGTGGGAAGAAGGGATTTGTGTTGAATCACAGAAAAATTAAGAAGCAGGCAATGCATTGTTGGTTGAATGATGCTTTTTTTATGTTACATTGCCCTTCACTCAAAAGAGAGGATTTTCAATTTGCAAAGTTGGAAAAATGAATAAAAAGGTCCCTAAACACAAAGATTTCAAGGAGGGGGGAAAAAAACAAAGGTTTGCCACAAGTTTCACCTCAAAATCCAATATGGCCGTCACTGAAAATCAACCTGGTAGCCCAGTAAAAAAAAGAAATGTATATGTATGTATGTGTGTATATATATATATATATATATATATATATATATATATATATATATATATATATATTCATATTCATCTACCAGTCACCTTTTCTACACAGTTTATGATAACATAGAAAGCCACTACATTGTTTTCTAGTCCAAAGAAAAAAAAAATTCATCATCTTGACTTGCACTGCTAACAGCAGTTAGCAATACAAGCTAAGATACAGCGACATCCTCAGTTAAAGTCCAATCAAAAATATGTAGACTACTAGGTCTCATAAGAATTTAACCACCATCGAACACCACATTAACAAACAAATATGCCGCAATTGAGATTTTTTTTTAAATCATTTTAACAACTAATGTTTCTTATCCTCCAACATGTGTTGTTATAGTGTGATTTTTTTTTTTCAGGAAGCAAACAAAGTCATAATGTTTGCATCCAAAGTCCACCAAACACTATCAGGCGCAAGAGAGAAAGAGAAAACAACGTGCTCTTGGTTTATTCACTGCTCACGTTTCTCCACCTGCCTGCAGTCACAGATTAGTGCCTGCACGAGTCGGCTAGACTCAAGGCAGGCTGAGGGGAATGATTGACTCAATGAAAGATGTCATCTGTGACCTATATTGCAATTGTTTTGATGCACTTATTCTGTGACGGAGAGCATGCGGTTTGAAAAAATACGGAACAAGATTTGGATCTTGGGAGAGCTGGATGTAATAACAACCTTCCTGTTTAGTAGTTAGATAGGTAATACCTATACTATAACAAAGGAGTTCTCATAGGACAATATGAACCTGCACAGCCGTGGCAAAAAAGTTAGAAAGAAGGAAACAGTCAGGTCTTTACCAGCTGTTAAAAAGGGGTAAATATATAGGTAAATGAACAATTGCACAAAACATATATTTTTTTATGACTATGAAAAGAAAAATCCATCTAATTTCAGGTGCAACGACCTGCAGCAACCTTAAATTGTTACTGAGTGACCTTCTTATCAGTTAGACAAAAGTTCACAATTGAATCAGGCAAAGTTTAGCACGAGTTAGTAAATCTTCACCCTTCAACCACCGTGCAGCGTGTATAGGTATTTAAGATGCTGTGTGTAGTTCTCACTCAAAGATGCCCTAGCTGACTTTTATCCGACTATCCCCCTTTGGACATCCCTGAAGAAGTCCCGTAGTTTGCCACCATTTTCTTTACATCCATATTTTTACCTAAAAAGAGGCCTTCTCCCGGGAACCCTTCATGGCTCATTCATAGCCTCTTAATTTTTAAATTAACTGAAACAGGTTGTACTTATGAATCAAATTAACATATAAATAGCCTACATTAGATTTGTATCTGATAGTCTTGCTAAAATATGGCAGGGCTTGCAAAACACAGGCAAAGAAACAGATATGCATTATTGCCAACTTGACCGCCAAATGATTTTTCAGCTGTAAAAGTCCTTTATAGCCCACATAACATCGTCAACAAACCTCCTGCGTGCCTACTGGCAAGCAGCGTGCCAGAGGGTTATTAATTGACAGTTTTAACAGCTCTGGAGGTCATTCGCAGGCACAAGTCGGCCGCACATGTGAGTGTTCAGGTGGACGAGCAATGTGTTGGGATGGAGTGGGAGGCTGGCCATTTGGCCGTGCAGCTAAGCTCCTGAAAAGTAAGGCAGGGAGGCCTTGTGTCTGCGGGATATGACTCCGGCATGAGTCAACAAATCCACCAACACGTGCCTGTCTAGGGATTAACATAACAATCGAGCTTGTGCAGCAGAGGGCTTGGTTCGTTTCACTTACAGGGAACACAAGTAGCTGTAACAAGTCTGACTCCGCTTCATCATGTGTGGAATGAAGGAATGCCTCACATGCATGAGCGAGAATATTAAAAGTTCTCCCTTTTTTGGCGTTATATGCGGTTATTTAAAACTAAATATTTTTAAAAAATCTTAAAAATAAAGTTGCATAAAATGTAGTTTGTGCAGGTCAAATGAACAGTCGGTTTATGCGGGAAGCGCAAAGCGACTCGACTGCCATTCCTAAACTTTGCGCAATTCCTAAACTTTGATTGCGCACTTGACAGACAGCGGGGGCTCTGTCCTCTGCGCCGACTCGCGCCCCAGTTCGCGTTTGTTTATGAAACACAGGTTCACACTTCCGATAGGCGTGTTTTTCTATCCCCCTACACGGGACTGCGGATTTGGTTCGGGAAGTAACCGTGTAAAGAGTCCACGCATGTGAGGCGGCGGTCAGGTGTCGTCGTGCTGACGCTGGGCACGGTGCCACGGGAGCGCGGCTATTATTGGAGCGGAGGAGGCGGCGCGGCGCAGCGCGGAGCCCCGCAGACACGTGAGGTCGCGTCGCTGCGCGTCCACGGCGCCTGAATATGAAGAGAGAGAGAGAGAGAGAGAGAGAGAGAGATGCGTGCACTACATATTAAAACAGAGCTGGGAATTAACACGGAAGGGGAATTATTTACCGATGGTGGCGCTCAGCTGGTGCATCCAGTAAAAAAAATAAAAAATAAAAAAAAGGGTTTGCCTGCTTTGTTGCCGTGCAACCAGTAGTATTTTTAGAGCCTATTACGTTGTTTTTTTCCTGCTTGTTCGCACCATTATGAACCTGTTGCACACAGGAAGCTGTTTAAAATACAAGATCTGTTCTCCATGAATAGAGCATTTATTAATATTACATCATGTAGCATCAAAGAAGAACCGATCCTCACTGTGGTCGGTGGTTCTTGGAGTCCTGTTGGCATGAAGCTCAGCAGTAGAGCAGGCTGCTTGATGGATCACAGAGGCTAGGCTATGTAGTTTATTTTAAAGTATGTGTGGAGGGCTACATCAGGGTCTAAAGAAAGTATTTGGTCTGTTCCATCTGAGCTACGGTTTAAAACCAAACATGGAGGATGAAGCACCTCTTCGGCAATTTGTACCTCGACCCCATACGGGTGTAATGGCATCCCTTCCTACGTTCCTCTTGTAAAGGATGACTTTTTTAAAAAAACAAAATAAAAATCCATTTAGGATCCTCTTTTTCTCTGTCCACTTACTTTTTGTATGAGGCAAATAATACAAAAAGGTGGAAAGTTGGAAAAACACTGTAAGCATAACTCAAACCGATGTTTCTTAGCTCTGGTGTTCAATGTCCCTCGTTCTTCTGTGCAGGAAGCGGAGTCATCCTGTATGCAGGATCTTCCGGTAGCGCCAGCCCGAGCCCCGACAGCCCCTCCAGTGGGTATCAAACGCAGTCCCCGTCTTCACACTCCCAGCCTTCATCTCCGGAAGAGGTTACCTTCACCGAGATCGGGGCTCTCAAGCAGGGGAGGCCAACTGGGGGCAACACGCCGACCTCCAAGCTGGTGTTCCAGTTCCCAGAGGTCTACAGTGCCTCCTCAGCCGCAGCTACTCAACAGCAACCCTTCGCACACCCCATTGCGGGAAAGAGGCCCTGCGGGTTTGCGGGAACTTTCACCAGTAAGTGTTTCCTCGCTCTTGTTATGAACAAATACATACATATATCTCTATTTCTTAAGCCGTATTTTGAAAACGATCTAACTCTTGGTATTTCTACCCTCAGAGACGGGTGGAATGGTCCTGCTCTGTAAAGTTTGTGGCGACATCGCGTCTGGTTTCCACTATGGAGTGCATGCATGTGAGGGCTGCAAGGTGAGACACTAATACAACAAAAAAAAAAAAAAAGGAGAAACAAAAAACAGTGACGACGTTCCCCTGACGCTTACGCGCTCGTCTGTTTTGTCAGGGCTTCTTCCGTCGCAGCATCCAGCAGAACATCAACTACAAGATGTGCGTGAAGAACGAGAACTGCCTGATCATGCGCATGAACCGCAACAGATGCCAGCACTGTCGCTTCAAGAAATGCCTCTCCGTCGGCATGTCGCGAGATGGTGAGACATCCTGAAATATTTCGGTTTAATGGGGTTGGGGGAGAACTTTGCGCGCCTCTGCCAAAACGTCACGGCGTTCTGATTAGCCGGGGCAGCGGGGGGAGCGGGCAGCAACTGGGTGCTCGTATGTGGGTCTGTGAGAGAGGAGGTTTTTAGGTCACGGTGCCAGTAGCTCAGTTACTCTCTCATTAGAGCACCTGCACCTGTCGCTCACTTTGATTTTGTCACCGCATTGCCACAAATCACCAGGCTTTGTATAATTTGTGCCACTCTGTTGAAGCTTCTGGGTGTTTCTTTCGCAGCATCCTCCCACAGCACATTTACCTTCATCCTCTCACTCTACTCCCCCCCACCACCACCCTCCTCCTCCCTTTATGTTCCGACACTGTTCCCTCAGCTCTCCTACACCCCCCCCCCCCTCGGACAGTGATTTATGAGGAAAGGAGCCCTGAAGTCCCTCAAGCTATCTATCATCTGCAAAAAGTGCAGCAAACACAGGAATTATTTTGGGAAATTGGAACAGGGTCAGCTTGATTACCTTGTGTACGCATGCACGTCTTACTGCTGTTAATAAGGAACGGGGCAGCAATTAAGCAAAGCATGCAGAAAACATCGATGTGGCGGGCTTCCTCGGGCGTAGCTCTCCTACCACCTGGCTCTACCTCCGCAAGCTGAGCCTTGATTGATCACCTATCGTCCCACATTAAAGGGACAGTTTGGTTGACCTAGAAAAACAATACAGATACGTCCCCGCAGTCTACTCACACATTGTGACCTACTTGTGTAGTGCAGTTTGCCTGTGTTCTTCCTCTCTCTACGGTTTCTGCTTATCTCCATCCTCCAGCGCTCTGAATTGCCTAATCTAGTAAAGAGGTTAGTGTTATTTCTGCATGTGCCTGACACTTCTGGTGCACTGAGAAAATTGGGCGCCAGCACCGCAGCCCGACGACGAGGTGGTCAGGCCCGACCCTCTACGGGGGGGAAGATTTTTTTTTGAAAATGTTCGGGGACCACGACCTAGAAACCCCTTTTTGCTCCGTTTCAACCATTACGAAAACAGGAAAACCGCATGCAACTGCCTGCGGCCCACAATAAAATAGTACATCCTGATTTCACACCGGCAGGCAGCCGTGCTGCTCTGGCTCTGCAATAAGCAAATGTTCTTAGTCCGTTGGTGGAGGGTAGCACACTTTCTATTTCTCTAACTGGAGCATCGCATTTAGAGAAACAGCTCATTAGTCTGCGTTTGTCTCTTTTTAAGCACGATAAAAGGGGATTAATCTCATATTGTGTGCATCCTCATCAAAAGTTCCCGCGGGCGACAGCAAGACGAATGCGTATTTGCTAAATGTGGTAACGTTGCAGCACGTTTGACCTAAAAAAAATCGTCTGTAACTATTTCAGAAAATTCTTGAGCTCGATGCAAAGAATAACATTCGTTTGCATTAAGATCACTATTGTCTGACTGCAGACTTGACTGTCACTCTGCATGAAGAATGAGCTGTGCTTCACTCGATCTCAGCTTATCCTGGGTGGAATTGGGTAATAGATATAAACGGGATAAAATGCCTTTGGAGGTTCCTGAAGGCAGTATTTTGGGGTCCCTAATATTCCCATATTCATGTACTAGCTCCAGCTCAGATTATGGAGAACAAGTATTCTTACCATATGTGAGCTGATGACACACAACTCTATATTTGTGTCACCACATGTCCAAGATCCGTTGCAGTTAGAGTCAGTGTCTACAAAATAAATGCATGTATAGAAAAAGGAAAAAGTCAGTGTTTTGGGCTCCAAAAGGATGTGAAGTTTATCACTAATTTATCCTACTATACCATTTTTAAAACATTGTCAGAATAGAAGAGTTTCTTGACAAAACAGATCACCGAAAAACTAGTGCAGGCTTTATTTTTGGGTTAGATTACTGGAACAGTGTTTGTACTCGTTTCAGCAACAAGTCATCCAGAAAGCTCCTCGGTTGTAGAACAAACTTCCCTGAAAACCTGCGATGTACAAAATATGCTGGCTCTTTTAAATCTGACCTGGAAACATTACTAATTGCAGCCTTCCCACAAAGGTTACCTTAACATTTCGATTTTACGATGTTAGAGCGTGAGTAATAATCTTCTTCTCTGTGCCATGTAAAGCACATATTGAAATAACCCACCCCGCCGTGACTTACTTGCAAAAGTCTTAGAGGTTGCATTGCATCAACTTTTTCTTGCGTTATCAAACTCAGTCTTCTCGGTACACACTGTCCCACACTCTCTCTTTCTTATTTTCCATGTTTTATCGCCTTTCATGTCAACCTTTTCACTTTCTTTTTTGTTGCCTCCTCGACTTCTATGCAAATCAGACCCCCCCCCCCCTTCTCCCCCCCCTTGCAACCTTCACATCGTTGACATTGTGCTCACGTTGCCCCACTGCCCTACTTACAGTTTGAAGGGAAGGAGCAGAGAAAGGCAGGCTGGAGAGGAGGATGAGGCAGTTGGCAGCAGGGAGTCTATAAATAGCCTCTCCAGCTGATGGAGAAGGGGGCGGTGGGGATACGAGTGAGAAAACTGCAGAGATTCAACTCAAAACTTGCACGAATCTTCATTTGATTTCGATATATATGTGAGATCTAAAAGAACGCAGCGTACTCTCACGGTCTGATGTTGAACGAACGATACTTCGCCGTAGGTGGCAACGTACCTTGCCTCCTCTCAGTGGAGCTCTTGTATCTTTATCATTTTGATTGTCTAGTCTGATGAAATCCAGACATTTTTTTTATAGGCACAGATGGAGATGGAAAATGTGGTTTTGTGATTACTTAAAGAAATGGATACGGACACATGTGAAAATGACAGAATCTGCCCAGTCCAAGTGTTAATGTCCTCCCCCAATGTTTGTGTCATCCCTAGCTGTCCGTTTCGGCCGCATCCCTAAACGGGAGAAGCAGCGACTTCTTGATGAAATGCAGAGCTACATGAACAGCCTGAACGAGTCAGCTGCCATGGACATGGAGTCCTCAGGGAGGGACGGCACCACCAGCAATGACAACTGCAGCTCAAAGGAGGCCATCGGGACCATTTCCAGAGCCTATCAGGACATCTTCGTCGGAAGCAACGGCAGCCATGAGCGATCATCCAACAGGGCCGGCAATTCCACTTCCAGCAACAACAACAACATCAATGCATCTACCTTTTCTCCGGATGATGGTTTCCAAGCATCATCTCATACCAACTCCAGCCACAGTTATCAGTCCTGCCCTGTTTCCCATGCATCCATGTGCCCTGTTGCCTCTAACGACAATCAGCCTGCATTTCACAAAGTGGACAACAGCCGCTATTCTTATGTAGTGTCAACCAATCAGAATCACAGCCAGTCACACGCTGAGATGGGCCAAAGGGTCAGCTCCACCAATCATAACGCTTTTCCCACCGGAGAAGTCGCCCAGAGCCAGCCCTCGTGTCCGTGGAAGTTAGCAGCAGGAGCTAAAGTGCTGGTAGGTGTGAGAAATGTAAACAAATCTGAGCGCTGGACGCTGTGTCTCATGTGACAAGCAGTTAATTTGTTTTGTGGTTATTTTGGTTTCTCTCGCAGGCCTGTCCTCTCAATGCGTGCCCTGTATCAGGAGCCGAGCGGACGAGTCAGGAGATATGGGAATCCTTTTCTCAGTGTTTCACCCCCGCTGTGAAGGAGGTGGTGGAGTTTGCCAAGGGTATTCCTGGGTTCCAAGAACTAAGCCAACAGGACCAGGTCATGCTGCTGAAGTCTGGCACATTCCAGGTAATTTTTAATAATACCAATTTCTTTTTAATTCGCATCCAGTGAATGCAGAATAGGTGTTTCAATCTATACACATCCACTGATGTTGTTTTTTTCTCCGTCCCCACCCCTCTGTGTGTTTAGGTTCTCATGGTGAGGTTTTGCACGTTGTTCAACGCCGAGCAACGCACAGTGACCTTCTTAAATGGCCAAACGTACTCCCTGTCCACTTTGCGAGCCTTGGGCATGGGGTCCCTTCTGGATGCAATGTTTGAATTCAGCGGGAAGCTGGGCTCCCTGGGGCTGGAGCCTGATGAGATGGCCCTGTTCATGGCTGTGGTGCTGGTTTCTGCAGGTGAGAGCAAGAACAGATGTACAGTGCCATGCATAAGTGATCATGATAGTTGATAGTTTTTTTTAAGATTATTTTATTTTGTCATTTTCAAACAAAAACTGTCATTTCTTTTATGGGGAGTCTGTGTGCTTGAGCTACACAAACCAAATCAAATACCTTCTGGTAACCACTAAATAGTAACTAATTAGTCTATCTGTGTGTAATTTACATTTTTCTGAGTAAATACAGTGGTGCTGTGGAGGTCTCTGACGTTTGTTGGTGAACCCTAGTGGGCAAAGAGTATCATTAACCCAAGGAACACACCACAAGGGTCAGGGGAAAAAAGGGTGGTGGAAAATCTGCGACTGGATTGGAGGGTTACCATCCAGCAGGAACAGTAACCTGAATACAATAGACAGAGCCACAATGGAAAAGTTTAGGTCACAGCATATTTATGTCATAATGGCCTAGTCAAAGTCCGGACATAAATTGATGTTCACAGACGCTTTCTGAGCAATCTGACTGACCTTGAGCTATTTTGCAAAGAAGTACTTTTTGGGCTTTTAGTTGCAAATAAAAATCAGACCCTTTATTATTTTCTTTCTACTTCCCTCTTACAGTAAGCACTACTATGTGTAGTTCTGTCAAACTGGGTCTAAATAAGGCACATGAATGCTTGATGAAATGTGACAAAAATGTGGAAAAAGCTAAAGCAGTACGGATACTTTTGCAAAGCACTAAATACGCTGCAGAGCAGTGAGAAATTTATTCTGACCATAAATCAGCTTTGTACACAGCTCACACTGTGAACCTCTGTGCCCCTCAGACCGCGCTGGGATCTCGGACCTGAGCGCCGTGGAGCAGCTGCAGGAGGGCCTGATCCGCGCCCTCCGGTCGCTGATCAGTCGCCGCCGCCCAGACGACTCCGCCCTCTTTCCCAAACTCCTGCTGCGCCTGCCGGACCTGCGAACCCTCAACAACCTGCACTCCGACAAACTGCTGGCCTTCCGCATCGACCCATAAGGGAGAGCGTTGTTTCACGCAGAGTTAAGCAATACGCTAGGAAGCAGACACACAGACTTCATGGTCCAAAGACAGGACTTCTTTTAACGGCGAGGGACGAGATGTGGTGCAATAGGACGAATGTTTTTGTAAAGGACGAATGAGAGGAGCGAACCCATTTCCGACTCATGTTCAACATATATGCAATGTTTCTGAGATAAAAGACAAAAAAAAAAAAAAAAAAAACTTATTAGTAGAGTTACCGTTAGAATCTTGGACAGATTGTTTATTTTCTCATTATATCAAGCATAAGAAGGAATCAAGTTTAGTTCAGTTAGTCCATTTTAGTTCCTATAGTATCACCGGACCATCACTCACTAAGCAGCAGCTGAAGGGTGTATATCGTAGAACAACACAGTAAATGATTAGGGACCACTGGTGATGAATCATCAAGAGTGAGTTGTATTAAAAAAAAAAAAAACAAAGAAGGGAAACTGTACATAAACTATAGTGACACCAGAACTATTAAGGTAATTATTTGTTTCACAAACATCTTATCTGAATTAAGGCCACTATTTTTGACATGTCTCTTGTGCACAGCAGGACGTATTGTGTCGCACGTTTTTTTGCACCAGAGATTGGGTTGACATACATCGGTGGCTTTTTTGTATTATGTCACATAAACATCCTGTCTGTATTATTTTACTCTATCATGTTTGGACCGATACAGGCACTTCCCGCATGTTGAACTTTAAAGCTTCTTTGTTTATTTTTCTGTCACTTTATATTGTTGTTAGCCTGTAATATGCGCAGGACTTGCTGCAGAGATTCAAATGGGCTGATTTTGGTATAAAGGAAGGATCCTGCCTTCCTGGACTCAGTGAGGGGTCTGGCTGTACGCCCAAGGGGCAAAGCACGGGTGAATGTGTTGAAGCGGATTCTCAGATGTCTTGGGCACACTTCCAAATATTACGTAACGTAACCAACCAGCAAATACCCTTGATATCACCAGCACTTAAAGCTCATGCACCCATCCTCTGCCCCCATGTTTGTCATACAAACTAAAAAGCTTCTTTCTTTCTTTTTTGTCTGGGAGATCGAAGTTGATCTTCTCACTGTTTGTTTGATTATGACTAATGTGCACATCTTGTACATTTTGTAAATAGTTTTTTTTCCTCCTAAACAGAATTATACAATGATATAAAGTTCAAAATGTGAACTATTCTGTTTCTGTGTCCTTCTTTGCATCTGCTTTGAGTCATATTGGCCAAAATGTGTCTGGGTGTTTAACACATGACTTAACTGGTTTTATAAGTAGATGTACTTGATATGAGTCTGACTTCTGCACAAACAGCCCAAACAGAAAGCGTTCGCAAAAATCATCATTAGTATATACATCCGCAACAAGTATCTGTAAGGATGTTGTTAAGAAGCAAACATGATTAAGATTTCACGATTTAGCTAAATAAAGTCTGGTTTCAGAGCAAATAGATGCTATAAATGATGAGCAAATAAATAAAGCAAAGTACCGTTTAAATAAACTAAAACATTGTGAAATAAAGTGAAGTTAAACTAAAGCAAAGTAAAATCTGATAAACAAATTCAAATTAAAGAAACCTATTGTAAGGACAAATGAGAAAAATATTGAAAGTGGAGTAAAAAAAATACAGAAAAACGAGTTAAAGTAAAATACTATGAATTAAGGCGAGGTTTAAGCTAAGTATAGCTGAATTTTGAAGTTAAATCACAAGTAAACAGATTAAATTAGTTAGATTAAAGAAAAATACAGCAAAAAGGAAAGTAAAATCATGAGTTAAAATACATTTTAATAATGAGAGTAAAATGTAATTTCTAATTCATCCCTCCTGACTCAGTGCCGCCCTCTGGCGGTCATCCGGGATTTATACAACCGTAACTTTCGATTTTATAAAGAAAGTGACATAATGTAAAACTTTTCAAAGTTTTTCTGCTTTGTCAGAGGTACATTTCAGGCGACAACAAATGGTCACTACCCGATCATGATGAAAACTTTGCCCAGATCACGGTCTTCAAACTGGTTTCAAAGTTTGACTGACAAAAAAAAAAAAAAAAAAAAAAAAGAGAGATCATGAGTATTTCAAAAGAATTTATTTCTCCCCCTCATATGTAAACTGAGCATCTGATGATTGGTCCGTATTTAAAAAGCAATACAACAAAAATTTAGATAAAGCTCTGAACCTGGGAAAACTTACTGATGACAACTGAGTAGCTTTTACCAGAAGGCCCTCTGTTGTAATTTGACTGAAAGTCACAGATTGTGCACAGTAGCAGGAAATGAAAAACCGCTACTCTGGAGTAGTTGAGATTTGTAATAACTGAGGCCACAAAGCTACTCTGAGTTACTATTTCTATAAAAAAACAAGGCGCTCCTTCACATGAGTGGTTTTCATATAGGCTCCATGCAACGATGGTGTGAATGCAGAACAGTTCAGGGGAAAGATCTGAAGAGCACCCTCATCATCTTTTACTTGAACCGTCAGCCTGTTGGTAAACTGTTGTAGGGACTGAAAAATAGTCTTTGGTTTAAATCAGACGGTTTATGTTTTCTGAAAGGAAAACATTACATCCCGACCTAAACACTTCAAACAAGTGGTAGTTGTGTCCCATGGGCCTGTTCTTCTAACTTGTTTCCAAAGTGATTATTACAGTGATGTAAAAGAAGTGTCTCCCCCTCATAGTTTATTATTATTATTATTATTATTATTATTATTATTATTATTATTATTATTATTATTATTATTATTATTATTATTATTATATCAATATTTCTGTTCATCAAACCCAACTTAATATCAGACAAAGATAACCTGTGGAAAAGAAAATCTAGTTTTCATATGATGATTTAATTTATGAAGGGGAAAAAAAATCTAAACCTAATTTGCTCTATGTGAAAAAGTTATGAGTACTACACCAGCCACACTCAGGCCTGACTCCTGCCTGACCTGTATAATCAAGAAATTAAAAGAGATGTCCATCTCTGGGTCTTTTACCTGATTAAATAAAGGTTTAATGACATGTTTAGGCCATACTTAAAAGAAATAAAAAAAATAATAACAATTCTATTAAAATAATACAATTAGATACAATACAGAAAATACCTAACACATATATTACAATAGTGAAAATTAGATACAAGACAGATAATAAGATAATATAATTGTACTTTTATTCCAACTACGACGTAAGGGGGATAACTATAGACATAATCTTATGTCTATGGGGAAAACAGGTTTAACCGGGATTGTCTACTAACTTCCGGGAAAAAGTGAAGTAAGGGCGCCATCTACTGGTGAAACAAAGCAATCGTCTCCAGGAAGAGAAGGATGTTTGCTAATGCACACTTGTTACATTCAGACCATCACTTTGTCGTTCTGTGTTGTTCATGACTAAATTGTATGTTTAATATGGGACCGGCGTTAACCGACAGGGTAAGACATGTTGCGCGCTACGATTTAGATGCTAAAATATTCAGCCTGCTGCATTAGAAACACGCTTTTATCTTGGTAGCAGCATGTTAGCTTACATGCTAACGTCACTGCTAACAGGAACTGATCGCTGTAGATCCGCTCTTACAGCCATTCTGCTTTTTATATTTGTTAAAACGGATATTTTCAAGCTGATTTTGGCGTTGGCTAACCAAGACCAACGAGTGAAAATGATATTGGTGTTAAACAACATGTTTGATAATTTTACTCAGTGTGTTTGTTTATGTTTTGTGTCACAGAGCCAGAGGTGCAGGAGGAAAACAAGTGGGAGCACAGCTGGAACGCGGCTTTGACTCGAACTGTCCGCACTGTGAACCAGCATGTTGGTGACAGCCTATTTTGCCATCATCGTCCTGCTGGCCCTCTGTGTGGGCCTGGAGTTCACGGCCCGCCGCCTCACGCCGCCCCAGCCCACCCCCACCGCCGTGGCCAACCCGGCTTTCCGTCGATTCCAGAGCGTATTCCTGCGGGCGTACCTGCTGGCCCTGTGGGCGGACTGGCTCCAGGGGCCGTACCTCTACAAACTGTACCGCCACTACAGCTTCCTGGAGTCCCAGATAGCCATTTTGTACGTGTGCGGCCTGGCCTCCTGTGTCCTGTTCGCTCCGTTCTCGGGCTGGCTCCCCCAGGCCCTGGGCCGCCGGCAGACGTGCCTCCTCTTCTGCGTGTCCTACTCCGCCTGCTGCCTCACCAAGCTCTCCAGGGACTACTTCGTGCTGATCGTGGGCCGCATCCTGGGGGGTCTGTCCACGTCCCTGCTCGCCACCACCTTTGAAGCCTGGTACGTGCACAGACACGTCGAGGTCCACGACTTCCCCAGAGAGTGGATCCCCAGCACCTTCAACAAGGTTGCCACCTGGAACCACGGCCTGGCTGTGGGAGCGGGGCTCGTGGCCAACCTGCTGGCTGAGTGGCTCCACTTGGGACCGGTGGCTCCGTTCCTGCTGGCCGTGCCGTGCCTCGGCTGCTGCGGCTGGGTGGTGCTGACGGACTGGGGCAAGGAGGAGGCGGAAGGAGGCCCCGAAGGGGAGAAGCACACTCCGATGCTTGGCGCCGCCAACGGAGGCGCGGCTCGTCTGTCGGCCAAAGCTCGATTCTCGCGCAGCTGCCAGGAGGGGCTGCGCTGCTTGCTGTCCGACCGGAGGGTCCTGCTCCTCGGCGGAGTGCAGGCTCTCTTTGAGAGCGTCCTCTACATATTCGTGTTCCTGTGGACTCCGGTGCTGGACCCCCACGGCCCCCCTTTAGGAATCGTCTTCTCCTGCCTCATGGCGGCCAGCATGGTGGGCTCCCTGCTGTACCGCCTGGCCACCTCCACCCGCTACCGCCTGCAGCCCGGCCAGGTGCTCTGCCTCGCCGTCCTGATGGCCTTCTTCTCGTTCTTCATGCTGACGTTCTCCACGGCGGCGGGGCAGCCGAGACCCCACGACTCCTTCCTGGCCTTCCTGCTGCTGGAGCTGGCCTGTGGCCTGTACTTCCCCGCCGTCAGCTTCCTGCAGGGCCGAGTGGTCCCGGAGGAGAAGCGCGCCGGCGTGCTGGCCTGGTTCCGGCTGCCGCTGCACCTGCTGGCCTGCCTGGGACTGCTGGCGCTCCACGGCGAGGTGTCGGGGACGGGCGGGGGGGAAGGCGGCGGCGGCACCCGGCACATGTTCGGCGGCTGCGCCGTCATGATGCTGGCGGCTCTGATGGCCGTCATTAGTCTTTTCACGCTGAGCAGGAACGACACGGACCTGAGACTGGAGGGGTGCCGAGGGGAGGGGGAGATGGAGTAAAGACTTGGCCTACAGATCCATTTAAGATTGTCTGATTTAAATATTCAATTTTAGTCAGACTTGACTTGACTATAGATCATATTTGCCAAAAAAAAAAAGGAAGTCAACAGGGTTTTTTCTCTTCTTAAGTTAGTTTCAGTTCTTATGTTTGCTTGTTATGACTTGGTTGGTTATTTATGGAGGTTTAATGCATACTTCCTGTGTAAGGACTCTGTGGGAACGTCTGGTTTCGTTTGTCAAGCAAATCCATAAAAGGTGGACAGGTTCTGAGTTTTTTCTACAAAATATTTCAGGTGGGTTTGACATGGCTCCGTACGTCCATCTGTGTGATGCGTTCGATTTAAATCAAGTTCAGAACCTTCGTGAGGTTTGTCCACATAGATGCTTTGTATCAGAAACACACTGGAAAGGCTTAGTTTACAGAAATAATCTAAATATCCAAACAAGGAGCTTCAAGAAAAAAGATCTCAGTACTTGTCTGTATGTAATTTTTGTCTATTTTCTTAACATGTTTCTGTTCTTCTCACTTTTAAATAAAGGCACGCCTGTTGCCCAGAGGAAACATGCCTTTGTTTTATTTTGCTGTGGTTTCCTGTTGAGTCACTGGGATTTAATTTACCCTAAGCCGGTGCGTCTGTGACGTTTTGTCACGTTCCATCTACCAGCCCGGCTGGATCTTACTGCGGTTTTATGTGACAGTCAGACCAAAGCAAAGCAGCGCATATTTGTGTAGTGGAAGTCAACTATTATGGGGTGTTCAAAATCTTTAGAAAATAAAAATCTGGAATGTCCAGTGATTTTATTTATTTTTGTATTCACTGGAGCTACGGCACTGGGTCTATTTTGGTTACGTATCAAATGGAAAGTGGAATTTCTGTTAATTTCTCTTTGTAAAGTCATCCGGGTGGTTCTTTCATTTTGGGTGGAAATCAAATTGTACTCCAAATTGTCAGCTGAATTTAGGTCCAGACTGTTGATGGGGTCATGTCTACCCTTTAGACTCAACTGCAGCTCTGACTGTATGTTTAGTCTTGCTGGAAGGCCAGCCAATCTCTGATTTCTTTTAGCGATTAACCGGTTTTCTTCCGTGATTGCCCTGTGCTCGGCTCCACCTGCCCTCCCTATCTCTGCCAAAGACAACCATCCCACATCATGATACTGCCACTACATGTCAGCGATAAGAGTGCTGTGTCTGGGGTGAAGTGTTAGGTTTTTGTTTTTACTTGTGCAACATCATTTAGCATCCGGGCTAATAAAGTCTGATTCGACCACAACATCATGTTCCGCACGTTTGCTAGTTGCAAATGGGAACCCAAATGGCTTCAATTTATCAACGCCTTTCTTCTCGCAACCCCGTAAAGCCCAGATTGGTGGAGTGCGCTATAACAGTTGTCCTGTCAACAGATTTTTTTCCCACCGAGCTCTAGATCCCTGCAGCTCCTCCAGAGTAACTCTGACTGAAGCTCTAACGGTCCGGCCAGTCGTGTCTTTTACGAAGCAGCGGTTGTTTTTGCACTCTTCCCGTTCGGAGAGGATGGGTTGAAAAGTGCTCTGTTAGATGTTCAAAGCTTAATATTAGTTTCGAACCTAACGTTGCTTTGATCTGTATTGCTGGCCTGTGTGCTGGTTGCTCGCTAATGTTGTCGGACACACCTCTGAGGGCCTTCACACAACAGCTGGATTTATACAGAGGGCAATTGGTAGCACTGGGTTTTATTTAAGGGTATCGGAAAGGCTTGAATAATACATACGCTGCCTCTCAAAAACCATGTGTGCTTTTCCTTCTTCATTGTTACGCTCTGTGCCTGATTAACGTTTTTGTGTCAGTAGGTAACTTTACATCCCAGACGACAAAAATCACATGTGGGGTTCCCCAAGGGTCCATCCTGGATCCCCTCCTCTTCAATATCTACATGCTCCCTGTAGCTCAGATCATAAAAAACAACATCAGCTACCATAACTATGCAGACGACACACAGCTCTACATCACCATGTCACCAGGTGACTATGGACCAGTTCAAGCACTGAGAAAATGCCTAGAAGAAATCAATGTATGGATGCGCCAAAATTTTCTTCAATTTAATGAAAACAAAACTGAAGTAATCATTTCTGGACCAAAGAGGAGAGATCAAAAGTTAGCACACAGCTTCAGCTGCTTCAGCTAAAAATCACTGATCAGGCCTGAAATCTGGGTGTAGTGATGGACTCAGACCTGAACCTCCAAAAGCATCTAAAGACAATAACAAGGTCGGCTTTCAATCACCTGAAGAACATTTCCGGGATTAAAGTACTGATGTCTCAGCAGGATCTGGAAAAACTAATCCATGCGTTTATATTTAGTAGAATTGATTACTGCAACGGTGTTTTCACAGACCTGCCTAAAAAGTGGATCAGACAGCTACAGCTGATCCAGAACGCTGCTGCCTGCGTCCTCACTAAGACTAAGAAAGTAGAGCACATAACCCCAGTTCTAAAGTCCTTACACTGGCTCCCTGTTTCTCAGAGAATAGACTTTAAAATACTTCTGTTAGTCTATAAATCCCTGAATGGCTTAGCACCTAAATACATCACAGACTTGTAATCAGTGTATCAACCCTCTAGACCACTCAGGTCTTCTGGCTCCAGCCTACTCTGCATACCTAGAACCAGAACCAAACATGGAGAAGCAGCATTTAGTTCCTATGCTCCACTTATCTGGAACAAACTTCCAGAAAACTGTAAAAGTGCTGAAAGCCTGAGTTCCTTTAAATTAGATTAGATTAGATTCAACTTTATTGTCATTACACAGGTACAAGGCAACGAAATGCAGTTTAGGTCTAACCAGAAGTGCAATTGCAGCAAGTGCAGGAATAACAATGGTTCCATATGTACAGGACATGGGTTATTACTGAATAAATATAGAGATGGATACTATTATAGACAGAATTTTACTGATAAATTTGTCCTATGAGTATAATATAGATAACTAGTATTGTGAAATAAATTTACAGCTGGATATGTACCGAATATAATATACAGGTGGATATTACTATGAATAGAATTTTACACATATGTACAATAGCATAATATGCAGATGATTGTTATTATAACAGAGTTTACGTGTATAAATATATATGTACAGATGGCTATTACTATAGGCAGAATTGTGAGCATAATATACAGGTGGCTATTACTATAAAATGTACAAATAAAGTTTGGACAGAAGCTATTCAAATTAAAGTGCAGTGGAATGTAATTGCATATTACAGTTAAAGTACGGTATTGCAAATGTATATGTAAACAATTGGTAAAGCGAATGAAGAGTCAGCAGTGCAAATCAATATTCAGTCAAGGTGAGCAGTGCAAGATGCATGTAAACAGTTGTTACAATAGTAACAGTCAGGAGTGTGAGGGTAGGTGAAATCAAGATTAAAAACACATTTGTTTAGGATTGCCTTCAACTGTTCTAGTTTAACTGTTTTTACTGAAACATCATTAGTTCAACTTTGTCGTCCAACCGTTTTTATTGTTTGCTTTTATTTTTTATTTTTCCATGTTCTATTTTATTTCTACATTTTATTCCTACTTGCTTTTCTCTGTTTTTTATTATTTATTTCTGTATTTTAATCATGTAAAGCACTTTGCATTGTCCCTGTACTGAAATGTGCTATATAAATAAATTTGCCTTTGCCTTTAACACACGAAACAGGAACAAAACGCACTAAAGATGGTGGTCTAAATGTAAAAACGCCTTAGACTGAGGACAGCAAGCCAGCTCAGTCTAGAGGCAAAGGTTTTAGTCCAGTCCTGATCTAGAACTTTCCCAGCATGTCTTCTGCTGCAGACCACACTTCCAGATTGGTCTGGACCGGCGCAGAAACGCGTCACGCAGGTCCCGTGCAGCCTCTCCTGTTGTGCGCGCGATGCTGTCTCTCTCTCTCTCTCCTGTGAAGCGGCTTCCTCTGGATGCTGCTAGAACTTACCCCCACGGCGGGTGCGGGAGGGGCATGCGCACGAGTGGAAACTGCGATGTTGGGAGCTTACATCAGTGCGTCGTCAGAGCTCAGTCTTCAGTCTCATCAGCCAAGCAGGGACGCATTTTAGGTTTCAAAGAGGTGCGTTTACCAAGGAGGCAGACAGCGGATCTTCACACGGAGGAAACCAGTCCACGCAGCTGACGGAGAGACACAGACGAGCATCATGACTCAGGGCAAGGTATGAATGAGCCGCTTTTCCTCCTCTTGGCTTTCAATGGGAATTAAACCCATTCAGCCTTGTTTTGCTGTTTTTTTTGAATTTCTGAAATGCTGTTTATTTAGATTTTGATGTGGCAAGAAATAATAGAATGAAATAAATGTCATTTATCATGATGCCAGCATATTGGGCTGTGGATCCTGCTGCTCAAGTGAATTGATCCATAGTAATATTGCTGGAATTGTGATCGTGAATGAAATGCGTCACTGGCGCTTCCACGCGTTACATCACCATGACCCCTCCACTTCTTTCCAGAGCTGCCTGCAGGTCGTTCGTGTTGCCCTTTATTTTCCCTCATATCAGACAGTATATTCAAATCTAATCCAGTTTTATTTTTAATTAGATCCTTGATGTTTAAAAAAAAAAAATCAGCAGTTTATATTGTATACGCCTCAGACCAGAGACCAACTTCCACGGATGTAAACATTACACGTAATAATACGTTTTGTATTAAGAAGTTATTAAGAAGTGCCTATTGGTTTATTAGGCCTTACAAACCGGTTGAACGTTCCCACATTTTTTCATATTACAACCTCAATTTTTTATAATTTTTTTTAATCTAAATTTATTGCAGACCAACTGAAGGTACCACATTAATGCAAAGTGACAGGACAATTGTTTTAAAAATCTGCTTTTGTATTTAGCCTACTTTGTCAGCTGTGTCTAATTTAATCTCAGGGTGAGTGCAGCTGTTCTGTGAACGCCTCAAAGGTTTATTAGAGCCCATTAGTGAGCAAACAGCATCTGGAAGACCAAGGAAACAGGTCAGGGATAGAGTGGGGAAAGGTGAGGTTATAAAACAAGATCTCAAGTTTTAAATAACATTTCACATCAATATAAACACACTATCCTCACCATGAACATGGTGGTGGCAGCATAATGCTTTGGGGTTGTTTTACTGCAGTATGGACATGGAGACTGGTCAGGGTTGAATAAAATACGGGTGGAATTAAGTTTAGGGCAGCTTTTTAGTAGTCTGTTTCCTTCTGCTTCACAATTATTGGTCTATCACATAGAATCCAAATAAAATCTACTGAAATTTGAGGTTGTAATGTGACAAAAACTTAAAAAAACATTCAAATTGTATTGAAATCTTTGCAAGGTGCTGTGGGTCAAGTTATTAGAAGTTTTGTTTCAGTCTTTCCTGGGCTTATAAGTCTGTTTAAGTTAAAGTGGTTGTTTAAATAGGTAGATAGGAAATAATGTAGCCTTAAAGTTAAAAATGTATTGATTACAACCATTTGAAAGCAGCTGAATATGTTTAAGGAGTACTTTTAATTATTAGGCTGTGCTAAAATGTTTTCCTATACATACATTAGAGCTAATGGCTCAAATTGATTTCAGTAAAATGCTGCAGAATTAGCAGAACTCGTCGTTGTAGAGCGCAGTAAACAGAGCAGCAATGCCCTCAGAAGTCATCAAATATCTGCAGACGAGTTGCTCTTGCAAAAAGAATGACCTTCTGTAAAGCGGGAATGTCAGATTCTCCGAAACAGTCGTGGTGAATATGGTGAATTAGGGAAGCACATATCTACTTCAACTTTATGTGAAAATGTCTGATTTTGGTATCAAGGGAAATTTAAACTTGTTGCCTGCAAGAACGTAAATGGTGACGTTTTATCCATTCAGCTGTCACTTGCCAACAAGGCCGATGAGTCCTCAAACGGAGAGGCCTTCGTGGCACCAGTTCCCCCCACGTATGAGGAAGCCATCTCAGGTAGGATTGCACTTTTTATTTCTGTATTTACTAGTAAAACTGGCCTATCCCAGTTTCTGTACTGAAAAAAGAAGAGTTGTTTAACTGTGTGAAGAATCGGAGTCACCAACATAACATTGAATGTGACCGTTAGGTGCCAGCGCTCCTTGCTACAATGATATAGAGATGCTCACAGAGTTCACCTGGGATGATGTCAACATCAGGAGAGTCTTCATTCGTAAGGTACCACAAAGCTTTTTATCTTACTCATCCGGTGGGAATGTGGGCTACTGTAAATATTTTATGGCAGCTGTTAAAATGTGAAACCCTGAGAAGCAAGCATCAGTACATAAAGGCCGTGATTATCTATTTATTCTGGCTTGGTTTATTTCAGGTGTACTCTATCCTGATGATCCAACTTTTGGTCACCTTCGCAATTGTGGCTCTTTTTACATTCTGGTAAGTGTTAGTCCTAACTGTCGAACTGATTTAGTACAATGTTTTGTTTTTGTTTTTTTACGGCTGTTTACTCACTGAAAAAAAATCTCTATTAGTGATCCAGTGAAAGACTACATTCAAACCAACCCTGGGTGGTATTGGGCCTCATAGTAAGTAGAGCATTACATTTTTCAATAATTAATCTTCTTTTAATAATAATAATTATTATTATTTAGCCAAAGACATCTAACTGTATTTTTATTGTTTGACAGTGCGGTGTTCTTCGTCACCTACTTGACTCTGTCTTGCTGCTCTGTACCCAGGTAAATCTAATATAGCACAAAACTGAATGCATGACTGCATAAATGCCGTAAAATTTCCCAACGGCACTGAAGGCTGTGTTATCTGGATTTTGCCTTTCAGGAGACGGTTTCCATGGAATCTCATCCTCCTTGCTGTCTTTGTATGTAATGATTTTATAAATAATTGCTCTCAGTTTTTTTCATTTGTGAAATTTGCAAAAAGTTTTTCAAACAGAATGAAAGATATATATATATTTTTTTTTAATTTACGTATTTCTTTACAGACCTTATCCCTTTCCTACATGACTGGAATGTTGTCCAGGTATTGATTTATATTCTCTTTCTTCACTCTTTCATGAAGTGCTGTTGTTTATTGTATATGTATATTGTCTACTTTGAAGTTCTTCACATTTTTTCATGTTACACTAACAAATCTCAACATATTTTATTGGGATTTCAGGTTATAGACCCTCACAAAGTGCTGCATAAATGTAAAAATACGTAGTTTTAATTTTTGCTAAGTTTTCAGACCATTTGTACTTGGCTCTTTTTATTCTGGTACTCAAGATCAAGCCAATGTAACCAATTGACATCAACTAATAAATAAATAAAGCCCACCAGTGTGTGTAACCTAAGCTTGCCAATGTTGAGGGTAAGTCATAGAAAACCTTCTTTTCCATAAGCCATGTCCCTGCCATTTCTTCAGCAGGGACAGGAAACAGGTCAGGGTTGACGGAACGATGAATTAAGTACACTTTCTAAAAATAAATAAAAAGGAAAACCATGGGTTGTTTTCCTTCCACTTTACAATTTTGCTCTACTTTGTGTACATGTATCATATAAAATCTCAAATAAAACAAACTGAAGTTAGTGCATATGGATTCTTGTTCAAGGCACTGTGATTTCACATTTTCTGTGAAGACCAATGATTAACTGAAGCTAATTTCATGGCTCTTTGTACGTTTATGTCCACATAATTCCTCTTAATGTGTCTTGCGACTTTTGTCCAAAATTTTTTAATGTGGTCCTTAAAACAATATGAATATATCAAATTCTGCACACCTTTTTGTCTTAATAGCTTCTATAACACCAAGTCAGTAGTGATGTGCCTGGGTATCACAGTGGCAGTCTGCCTTGTGGTCACAATCTTCAGCTTCCAAACCAAGGTAAGGCAAACAAGAAAAAAATCAAACACTATATTGAGATGTATCACCGTTTTTATTTCCAGTCGTTTATTTTTGGGTGCACTTGCTCTCTTTCTCTCCCTTTAGTTCGATGTGACCTCATGCCATGGCGTACTGTTCATCTTCTGCATGGTGATGTTCATCTCTGGAGTGGTGCTGGCCATCGTCCTCCCTTTTCGATATGTAAGCACAGTCAGTCGAACGAGTCAGCCTGAGAATGCACTTCCGTATTCGACGATTCTTCGTCGTAAAGCAACAATAAAATATTCCGTAGCAGAATAATGCCGGGTTTTGCATATTTGATTATTTACAGACGTTACGTCATAGAAGCGTCATGTGTTATCATTCCCTTCGTGCTTTAAGCTGATACTCGGTCGGGACACCTTGGCATCACGTTTCAAGGCTCAAAGTTTCCCTTAGGTGTTGTTTTTCCATTGGCACAGTACAGAGCTCCACTCGATCCTTGTCTAAAAGTTACATCATGGTAGCCATGGTAGCTCCCCTGCAGTATTATAGTTAATGGTAAACAGGGGAATTGTTGCCGAGAGGAGACTGCGTCCCACACATGGCTTTCATTCCAAAACATTTTTGCAGAAGTAGTTTTGGTCTTGAAAGCCAACCGAAAACAAAACATAGGAAACTAGAACTTATCAGTAATAACTTTATTAAAATCTAAATTTAGTGAGCTATCTAAAAGCCTTCACTGTGCCCCCCTGCAAAGGGGATCTTTGTCAGATATAAAACAGGATCTGCCAGAGAAGTACTGATATAAGGATGTAGTCCCACATTTGAAGAAATATGGGACACCATCTGACTTCAATTGTCACATCAACTTTTTACCTTCTGTTTCTAAAAAGATTGGGTAAAACACTTATTACTAACCCATGCACTGGATTACTTTTTAATTTTTATTAATTATTTATTTATTAATATTACTATTTTTATTAATGTTATTGAAGCTAGGCTGACAGGATAAGATGGCTGAGAGAGGGGGAAGATACGCGGCAAAGGACCACGTGAAATCATTGTTCAAAGTGATTATTAGTCATTGTAAATGCTTACTAAGTTCTAAGCGAGCAGAATAAGATCATATACTTCAAGGAATACTTTGACAAATAAACCATTTTTAGTAATGCCTTCGTAAACAGGAAAAGCATCTGCACAGATAAGTTTATAGTTTACTGTGGATCTGTCTGACGCCACGATGAAGGATTTCTTGGAACGTTTGGGTCAGACTATTTGATGTCTGTATAAATTCAGATTTCCGAGGGTCCATATTACAATCATATGATTAAACAACAGTTTTGTCTTACTTTAATCAGTATTTTACTCGATTCATTCTTGCAACAATTTAATCACTGAAATTGAATCTTAACTTTGAAGGTACCCTGGTTGGATGCCACCTATGCTGTCCTGGGAGCCATTCTATTTACAATGGTAGGAGTGCAGCTACACCTAAGTATTATTCATTCAACATCTAATAGAAAAGAAAATGAGAGACGGTTAATCCGCTCTTTCTTTGTCTGTTGTAGTTTTTGGCGTTCGACACGCAGCTCCTTATGGGGAACAAGAAGTACGCCATGAGCCCAGAAGAATACGTGTTCGCCACCCTCAACATCTACCTGGACATCGTGTACATCTTCTCCTTCTTCCTCCAGATCTTCGGAGCCAAACGAGATTAAAAACCCACCCATCAGATGCGCAGATAAGGGCTGCACCATTGTAAAAAAACAAACAAAAAACAACTTAAGATGTTGCCGATCATGGTGACTGTGTTTTCGGTTAGCTTTTCTTTGTCTTTTTTTCCCTATTCTAAGTCAGGGATACTTCGCGAATCAGCTGTACAGCTAGACGTGCACACGGACACATATTCATAAATATCCTCACCACAAGTTGCGCGATACCTTCCAATCCAGTCTCCAGCATGTTTGTGAACCCCACCTGCAGGTTACCTTGCAAGCTTTACGAGCCAGAAACTGTCAGTGATTTGTGATGTCTCTTCATTTGGTCTCGACGAAACAGTCCGGGTGTGTCCATACGTAGTATAGCTGTATCGGTGCACATAACAAATTTCATTGGCCATTTAGGATTCATCGAAATGACAAGACATGACGCATGGCTCTTAGCTCAAACGTAGGCAAACACTCATTAGTACCTTTTTTTTTGATGGTTGGCGTGAATCTACTTATAAACTGATAGGACAAATGTGACTTTAAAATCCATTTCAAAAATGTTTATATGCACATGATTTCTTGTGCTGTCTGTCATAATACATTGTCGTTTCTGTGCTGTGAGTAGCAAGTGCTCTGCTGTATTCAACAACGCGACAGTAGGTAATGACAATCTGAAAATGATTTTTTTTAACATTCAGTAGAAATTATTGTACTATTCATACTTGCTTAAATGTGTGAATGCACATTAATCAGTTAATTTAAAGTAGTGGTGATTTATTTATTTATTTATTGTTATCGGTGTGACTGCAAAGCTTCTGTTCATCGTGCTTACTTAGACGTAATGCAGGCCTGTGATTTGTCCAACATGTGTGTTTAAACCGACATGCTTCTATGGAGGATTCATGATTGATGTCTTTCAGAAAGATGTTCAGACTGAGCCTTATAGGTTTTAGTGTTACCGATGTGAGAACTTTCAATCAATTCGACGGCTTCGCCTGCGAGCAAATATCAAACTGAACTGTGCCAAACTTGCAGGGACTTTATGCACCTTTTAATGGGGACCGCGTTTGTCATGGAACTTGAATGCTGTCGTTTTCATTTTTAAACTATTTTAGATATTTAAAGTTACAGGTCTGAAAGGAATTTGTAGGAGTTTTAAGGTGTCCTTTTTACTACCTTTATTTTGTGATATTGGTGCAATATGTTGTGTTTTGAGAGGACTCTGCATTTCCTTCTGGAACTGATGTTACTGTATAGTTTATTAAAGAGTGTGTATAAATATAATCACCTGTTCTGATTACACATGCTGAGATTCAACACCTTTAACGGGTTGCATTTACTGTTAAATATCTGAAAGACCATATGGGAAACTCTGGAACGAAAACGATCCGTTCCGAGCAAAATGTCTCAAGTTTAACATCCGTAGTATTTCCACTACACTGTTGTGGAAATATTTAGGGGATTTTATTTGATAAATGAACACAAAGTAGCACAAACTGAAGAAATAGAAGAAAGAGGGAAGATATTTATTTATTTTATTTTTTCACAAATGAAAATCTGAAATGTTTGACATTCCAATGTATTCATCTCCCTTTGCTCTGTTACCCCTAAATAAAATCCAGTCCTGACAGTTCCTTTCCATCTGTGTGTAATTCAATAAATGCTGTGTTTCAGTGGCTGAACATCAGTGAAGCAAACAGTGGCGTGACAAGTAGGGGAACACGGCTGACCAGAGAACCATGTGGGGAAGTTTAAAGCAGGGTCAGGTCACAAAACAATGTTGCCAGCGATCTCACAGAGCACTGTTCAATTCCTACTAAATCCTACTAGGATATTAGAAGTGTAAAAGTACATCGATCCACATCGATCCACATCGATACATCGATTAGATGTTTAGCAATCCAAAAACATTGAAGCAAAATGAAAATATTGATGACAATTTGTCATCTTTAAGATACATTTTTATTGTGAAATTCACAATGCACCAGACTATAGTGAATAGGTGATCTATTATATTTTTTTTTACATAATTAGAAGAATGCTTTTTTTTATTTAAATGCCCGATGTCTGTAAAATGGTCAAATTATATATATATATATTTTTTTTTTTTTTTGGTGAACTGATAATGTACTCTCGCCCAGTGAACGCTGGAGATAGGCACCAGCAACCCCCGCGACCCCATGAGGGATAAAGCGGTTTGGAAAATGGATGGATGGATGGAATTGATAATGTAAATAATAGTGTTAGATGGGCAGATATTGCTTCATATCAATCACAGGCTTGTGAATTGAATTTAATGGAAATCGTGACAGACTGTGAAATCGACTAACATCATATCATCATCCAAACAAATCAATATAAAGTTGTATCTTGATAAAGCTGATGGTGATTTACACAGATGGTGCAGCAAACATGGAGGAAAATTAAACTTTGAGCGCAACATGCACGAAGCGGCTCATCACCCTGAAACATAAGGCCAGCTGCATCATGCTGTGTATTTCTTCAGCAGGGACGGAGAAGCTGGTCTGTGTTGAGGGGAGGATGGATTTACATAGATTTAAAAAAAAGCATAAATAACATATTAATATTATGTCAAGTTAAGGTGTTCAAAGGTCAGTACAGGTAGCCCTACGTATGACAAAGTACCGATGAAGTAGCTCTCAGTTTCGAAAAGGTTGGGGATCTATGGATTAGATCAAAACAGGTCCCAGTGAAAGTCCAAGCCTACCGGGAAATCCCATTAAATACTTGAACATTGCTGTTCACAGACGCCGGTTGGACAGTTTGGCAAAGAGGAATGAATGTAGACGCCAGTCTCTAGATGTGCAAAACTGGCAGAGATATACCGCAAAAGACGTACTGCTGAAACTGCAGCAACCGATGGTTATACGTAGGATGAATTCTAGGGGGCTGATTAAAATGGCAAACAAGAAATGCATCATTTTCTGCTATACTTTGTGTTGGTGTGTCACAATATACTGATGTTTGTGGTTGGAAAGTTGGAAAGAAATATCAGAACTGAACCACCGAGCAATAGCAGAAGGTGGCTTGGGCTGACAAGGTATTGTATTTTCACAAACTCATTTTCCGCAAACCAAAATATTAGCTGCACTACCGTTAAACCAACGATAAAATTGAACCTTTTATGGAAGCTAACGATAGCAGCTAACTAACGGCTGTCAGTCACCTGTCTTCAGACAAAAGATGCTGCTCACAGAACCGCATGCTTGAGAGGATAGCTGTTTTAGTTTAGGATAAATTTAATATTTTAACTTTTATATGTCAGTGGAAGCATTTAAGAGGAATATTCTATCCCACTGTGCCCAGGTCTTCAAAAAACAAACAAACGTGTGAACAGCCAGTGTTGCCAGTTCTTGCAATAGAAACAAGCAACCAGCTCTGTGAAAACAAACGAGCCCAAAGTCGCTTATAATAAGCGGATGTAGGAACAATACCGGACTCCTGGAACACAGTGCAGAACTGAACGTTCTGGAGGTCCCTTTTTTTAAACAAACATGCAATAAATCATGACTTTTTGGGTAACTTGTTGTTGCAACATCAATAATATTGTTATAATCGCACTTACAGGTATCCAATAAAGTGGACGCTAGCCAGTCCGCAAACAATTTCTAACCTTGGCGTGAACGATAATGCGATTAACGAAAAGTTAGCACCGCAATTATCTTTTAGTGCTTTTGTGCTCACCAATGGGTGTGTGGCAGCAAGGAGAGATCTAAAAGATGCAGGGCTGGGGTAGTTCAGTACCAGGATTGGGAGCCATTATTCAGTCTGCCCTGTATTCATCCATCACTGTGCGGTTTGGCCACTGAGCTATATTATACACTGGAGTGCTAATCGCCGGCTGTTAGAACGAGTCACTGTGAAGCCACCGGCCGGCATATTGGTACTCCCTATTTTCCCCCCAGTTAGCTAGGCAATAGGTGCGCTACAAGCATCGGGGGGGGAATAACGACCGAGTTTCTCATGTTCTGGGGGGGCTTAAGAACGTTTAAATAATGGTCAAAATGACCATATACGTTTATGTGCTAATTCTAAAATCTATCAAAGTACTGAGAAAGTCATGTGCGGAAAAATATGTTAGCATGTTATCTATTTAAATATATATATAATATATTTATAGATATATATAATATATATTATATATATATATATATATATATTTAAATAGATAAAAATGCAAATATTTGTTTTATATATATATATATATATATTATATATAATATTAAAAACAATATAATATCTATTATATATATATATTTTATATATATATATATCTAATATATATACCTAAAATATATAATATTATTACTCTATATCTATAATAAACAAACATATATATATATATATTATATATAAAACATTTATAATATATAAAAATACAAGCTACAAAACATATATTTAAATATATGTATACATATATCTACATATATACATATACACATACTTATATATATTTAATATGAATAACATGTAAAATATTTTAGCACCTAATCTCCTAGTAGTTGATAGTGTTAGTACATCCACTGACTATAAAATTACCTATGAAACGTTTTCACACAGCCAGAAAACTGCTTGTTGTTGCAACCAAATCCTATGGGATTCTGTGAGAGTAGGGAGTAGCAAGATGGCGGCCAGTGACTTCAGTTTTTCATCATTCCACATGGATGGAAGGTTAGCCCAAGGCTAGCCTCCCTAATTGTTAATTGAAGTCTAGATCTGTCCTGTTTTGTGGATGGGCCAAACCCACTGAGCTATATAATACACTGGAGTGCTGATTTTGCCTAAAAACTGAAGTCACTGGCCGCCATCTTGCTACTCCCTACTCTCACAGAATCCCATAGGATTTGCTTGCAATAACAAGCAGTTTTCTGGCTGAGTAAAAACGTTTCACAGGTAATTCTACAGTCAGTGGATGTACTAACACTATCAACTACTAGGAAATTAGGTGGTGAAATATTTTACATGTTATTCATATTAAATATATATATATATATATATATATATATATATATATATATATGTATATATAAGTATGTGTATATGTATATATGTATATATATGTATACACATATGTAAATATATGTTTTTGTATATTGTTATTTATATATTTATAAATTATATATAATATAATAATAATTATATTATATATAATAATTATATTATATAATTTTAATTATATATAATTTATAATTAAACATATATATTTAAATTAATAAAATGCAAAATATTTCAGCACATGACTTTCTCATTACGTGATAGTTTTAGAACATCACATAAAAGTATATGGCATTTGATATTTTAAAAGTCTTAAGCCCCCCCTGAACATGAGAAAATCCTCGTTATTCGATGCTGTAGCGCACATATTCCCTACTGGGGGAAAATAGGGAGTACCAATATGGTGGCTGCCGGCTGGTGGCTTCACAGCGACTCGTTCAAACAGACGGTGATTAGCACTCCAGTGTATAATATACCTCAGTGGGTCCAGAGGGTATGACGTCATACGAAACATCTTCCTCAAGCCTGCACTCGACCAATACGTTTACACTACACTCAACATCGCAATATCCAGTCATCCAATCGGATTGCGCGGCAGAGCTACGTCAGGATCAGCCATGATGTGGTTTTGAATGAGGAAGAAGCGGGAGATGTTGTACTTCAACGAGTTTATTCACGTTTTATAGGCAAAGCAGCCATCTGCAAAGGAGCTAGTCTGCAACTAAATATGAAAGCAAACTTTCCGAACGCGCGAGCAGCGACCTATGACGTCTCCGTGGGAATTTAGACACGACTCAATAAATTAGCCGTTGAGCTAACGGCGCTAGCTAGACACGGCTAACTCCTAGCTAGCAGGCTAACGCTTAGTTGTTTCCTTGGGGAAAGTAAAAATGGTGTTTACGGGGAGTGTTGCCCTTTAAAACCGCCTTAGCTAAGCTACCTCAGTTGAATGAGGCTTAACGCGCCTCGTTCGGCTCGACTGTAATCCAGACTGATAGCAGCCGTAGCGTTTTTGTTTTTCCTCTTTAAACCGTCGCTGTCATTTATGACACTTTCTAGCCATGCTGAATAAAATCTACGAATGGATAGAAACGAACGTCGCCAATCTTCGCAACGGAGAGCCGGCTGTGGAGCACTCACCTGGACACCCGGCGCCGAGAGACGCTCTGATCAGAAGAAAAAGACCCATTGTTTGGTAAAAAAAACAAAACGTGATTCATTTTTAACCTTTTTTTTTTTTTTTTAAAGGAGCATATTGTTAAACTTTGTGGAAGTTTTGTTAACGTATCAGGTATTGAACGCGCTCATAACACTGCCTTTTTTTCTCTCCTCTCAAAGTTTGGAGGACGGCCACAGCATTGATCAAGAACATTTATTAATTAAGAGAACACGAATGGGTAATAGCGTTATTCACTCATAAACATCGTTGTCTAAGTATCCAACAATGACAATATTGTCGTGTCACCCTGGTTACTAATGCATTTGCACTTTTCTGATGTCTCTGCAGGAGATTTATTGGATTCAGTCAGGAGCGCCGCTGAAGGGGTTAAAAGTCACAGTAGCAATGTAGCTACATGGATGAAGAGAAATGTGAGCCCCAGCCTGAAGAATATTCTGCCTCCCTCTTCTGATTCCCCTCCTGGAGAGCCACAGCCCTCAACGTCAGCGGCAATCTGGACAAGTAGACCGGTAAGCCTGGGGCCAGACTTTACCTTCAAAGAGTCTTTCACCAGGCTTGTCAAAATTAGCTATGGATCATTTTCAGTATCTCCTAAGGTCTGTGAAAAAAAGTTCCAAATTTTAAAGAAGGTGTAGTTTAAACTGCCGGAGAAAGTCCCAGAGTCATTGAAGTTTTGACCAAACTAGTTTAGTGCTACCCATCCACCCACTTGTTGCTGCACACTGCCAGCCAGCTGACTGAAAGATGGCCTTTTCCCTTCTTACCAAAGAAAGGGCTCAAACTGGTGAATATTTTTAAAATGGAACCATGGTGTGGAAAATAAAGGGATGTTACACGTGGTATAACATGATTATACCATGGTATGATCATTCTAAATACATATTTTTCTGGGTTTCAAAGACTCAGGCAAATCTTGAGAAAAGAAACACCTGCTAAAATTATTGCTGCTTTTCAAGTAAGCATGATTACTGGGCAGAATATTGTACTTTTTTTTTTATTTGTTTGTTTTTAGTAACACGTTATGTTTGACAAGCCGTTGGCTAAATAATCGGTCAAGCTTTCTGCTGAGGCAGCCAACGTGTTGTCAGCTGCTTGACAGACATGCCAGTCGTTGGGTCAACCTGAAGTTTGTGAACAGTGTTGCCTTATTGATGGTGAGAGACAGCTTTTTAGTTTACACACTGTGGCTATCTTCACAACTAGAAATGTATCCGCAGGGCCATTTTTCTTTCTTGTGTGCAAGAGAAGTGTTCTTTCAGCCAGCTGACCGGCAGTGGGCAGCATTATGTGGGGAAATCACTCCTTGGGCTTCCACGAAACTTTTCACTACATCATTCCCGAAAGGGGAAAATGTTTTGGTAACAGCATTAAATGTTAAACATATTAGAAAATATGTTGTCAACATATTTAGGAAACGAAAGGGAGAAAAAAACAACAATGATTAATTGGATTTGGTAGACTAAAAATTAACATTTTGTTTTCATGTCATATTCCCCCAGCCCTAGGAAAGTGTGTGACGGTGAAGTTTAGGAGTTTTGAAGCTGTAATATTTGAAAACTGCCACTAAAATCTGTAGCTAAATCTGTGTCAGAGTAGTTTATGCTCGGGGTTATGCCGTGAGAACATTCTACCAGCCCATGCCTACAAGCAATACATGCATCATTTACGATTGGAATTTATTTTAAATAAACAAAGCTATTTTTAAAAAAAAATCCCTGCTCTTTGATCGGCTGGATTACACGGTGTGAAACGGCCTGTTCAGCAACCTACATGTGCATCTGTTGACACTTGCTGTGTTTTGTTAAAGCTCACTTTGATTCTTTGCCCAAAGTTTGAACAAAGCCCAAAACAAAGCTCAGGAAATTTTGGGGGACACAACTGAGAAAAATGGCAGCAGTCTCTCTCTGAAGGAAAGATTGCCAATAAATTGGATTGGACGAAAACAATAACAAGAAATGTCTGCTTTTTACCTTTTGTGACATTTACATCTGTGTTTTGTCAAAGTCTGTTCACAGGAACTCTTATGATGACACATTTGCAGCTCCCTCAACAACATTGCAGTGGAAAACACCCAAATCAGGTAAGCCTGTCTCTTAAAGCAAGAGTGTTTTATATATTTTGCAATAAACTTTGAAGCTCTTTTATATTTCTCTGCCTTAGTATCATGTCGTAATTCTTTTACAACCTTGCTTCAGCACAATATAGAAAAAAATCATGTTTTGCCTTTCCCACTATCTTAGACTGGCTGCGTAATGACAGAGCCGTTATGGGATCGAAGGAGTGCAGGCGAAAAGTTTGTATGAGTCCCGCTCACCGCGAGGTGCCAAAAACAAATGGGCATTCGGTCAGTGTGCCCCCCTCCATCAACACAAAACTGCAGCCCTCCCCGAGGCTAGGCAGGCCTTTAAGCCTCCGGCTGCACGGAGCTTCAAGGTATTTCTTGCTTCTCAGCTGTTACCTTTTGGAAATGTGAAGTTGGTTCATGATTTTTAATCATCAAAACTGTTTCTGCAGTTCGTCTGGTGGAGTGGGCACAACGAGCAACTCCTGCAACAACATGTATGAGAAGACGTTTCCCATCAAGGTGGTGCAGAGCCCAACCCACAGCACGTCGTCGAACCGCCCAACCAAAGCTGGCTCCCACTGCACGGCTCAGGAGGTGAGGCACGAGGGCAGCGAGGCGTTGGCTGAGCGGCTCTGCTTCGTTGCATCCTTTTAGTTTTCACGCCCCTCTTCTCCTGTTCTAGTCCATTCGGGAGGAGGAGAAGGAGATCTACAGGCAGCTTCTGACGATGGTTTCTGGCGGTCAGTCATCCTTTCTTCACAACGGCAGCACACACACCTCTGTGAGGTCGCATAGAGATTTGTGAGTATGCAAACCGATGGTGTATGCAGAAAGAAAATCATGCGTTTAGATCTGAAGGAAACAAGCTGGGGGTAACTTAGAATTGAAGTCAGGGCTTTGCTGTTTTAGAAGATAGCTCTTGTTGAGTTTCAACAATGTGGCTTGATTTTTATTTTTTAACCAACTTAGCCATAAATCTGATCGCTTTTCTAGCCAAATGATGCAGTATTGCATTAATAAAGGTCCAGTTATCATAGTTGTAATATATTTTTTTGACTATTAACTTTAAAACATATTCAACAATGTTCTCCTCACCTAACTGTGTCAACAAACTCGTCGGCCATGGCACAAGACCAGAGGTGACAATTAAATACCCAAAGGAGCTCAAATTAAAAACTTGGTTCAAATTGGAACCAAAGTTTGTTGGAGGAAAAAAAGAAGAAGAAGAATAGCCCATGTTTGGTGAACTAGAACTGACCTATGACCCTTGGATAGTTTCTCTCTCCATGCTCTTTAGCTGATCAGGTTCAACCAAAACTGATTCAGTTCTCCTTTTAATGCAGATATAAAATGAGTTTACTGAATTTCCTAGACAGAAATTCAGATTTCTAGTTGGATTCACAGTTTGGGCTACAAATGTGAAGCAGCCTTAAGCCTTAAGATGGAGACTGACTTTTTTTTTTTTTTAGAGATCAAAGAATCAAAATAGTGATCGTCTTGCTGGTGCACGGCTTCATTGAGTTTTGAAAACGTTTTGCAAATTGAAGTGTGATCCCGATCACGGCTTCATTTACAACCTGAACCAGATGTCAAGTATACGGCTGGTCTTAAATCTGAGCTGCAGGGTGTTTGCTTGAGCTTACACACAACTAGATGTCCATTTTTGTCTTCTTTTTTTTCTTGTTATATCACATTTTAATATTGGGCGGTGGCTTTTCTCTGTGTGCAGCTGCAGGCTCTGGTTTAGGGAATGGAAATTATTTATTTGACCAGATCCTCCACTTTCTCTGTCATAATGAGAGTTTATATTAATGGAGGTTTGCCATTTAAGCAGGGACTTTCCTCCTTTTATACCATGTGTTACTAAAACATGAAGCTGACTATACAGCTCAACAGGCAACGTCAAAAGTCCATGATGTGTGTTTTTATAACGCATAAGTTCATCTCTTTTTTTTTTTTTTTTTTTTTAAAGACTATTTAAAATGTAATTGATGTAAGGCAGGAGTGTCAAACTCATTTCTATATTGAATCACTTAGGCATCATGGGGTAATTAAAAGGGCCGGTTGTGCCTGTATAGATGATGCTTTTGATGTCATAATTTCAGTTCACATAGAAATCTAAAACATGCACAGTAACATAAAAGTAGCACCCAGATAGTTTATCTGCAAAATAATTTATATTGGGGTAAGTTATACTTTAAACTCTCATCATTCTGCATCACTTTTTCTCTTTTTGGACATTTCTTGGTTGTTTTAATGTGTTGTGGGAAAACTGGCATCTAGTGGCAGGATGCTGTTACTACACTGTTAAAAAACATTCGCTACAGAAGGCACAGTTTTATCCACTTTATACAATTTAAAACAATAAATACCTGTACTTTATGACATGATATACCTTTTTTTGGCTGTTGAGGGCCGGATAAACTGCTTTGACTGGCCAAATTCGGCTCCCGGGCTTGAATTTGACTCGTGATGTAAGGCCTTAAACTTAAATCCGTGTGGTCTGGAAACGATCCTTCGTACTCAGAGTTGCAGAACCCATCACCTTTTTGCAGTCTAATGCCATTTAGATCTACTGTGGTGTGTTTTTACTGTTTGGCCACAGGACACAGACGCCTATGGCACTGTCTGTGTGCCATCAGCCTTGAGTCTGACATCTGATACGGACTTTTGATGGTTGCCGTCCTCTCGTTATCTCCTCAGCACCAGCTTCCTCAGCAGCCACAGGCGGCTGCAAATGTCTTCTCCGGCTGGATCAGCGACCGGCGGGACGTCAGAAGGAACCAGTAGCCCCCCCAGTCCCAGAGGGATGTCAAGTCAGAGCTCCAGCAACCTCCCCAGTCCTGTGGGGGCCTCCAGTAAATCAGGGACCCAGATTTGGTCACAAGACACAGACCTCAGCTCCAGTCCGACCACCGCTCTCTTCTCAGCTCCTTCACCATCAGCTCTGCAAGATAACACCTCTCAGGGGACAGAGTCTTCAGGTTGAATTAAAAAAACAAACATATATTGACAAAATATTTGGTTTTATCTTCTAGTATTCTAATGCAACTTCTTTTACTTGCAGCTCATGATTCTGTAATTATTGTAAAGGAGCAGAAAGGCAAAAAGCGAGACAGCTCAAGGTTAGTGTTGAGTTTCTAAATAGCTTTTTAAAATCTAAACATTTTGCACCATGTGACTTAGTATCAAGTAGTTTCTCTTTAATATAGTAGTTCTAAGTACAATATTGAAACAGCTCAGATATTCCATCCCTCTAAAAAAGCAAACTTCCCTATTTTTACAGCATGCCATTATTCCAAGCTGAGCTATGGATCAAGGAATTGTAAGTTTTAAAAACATTTAGTAATGCAAAACCTACGTATCCTAATGAAATGGCCACTAATAAAAGTTTTTTCTATCCATTTTACCTCTACGTTTTCATCTAGGACTAGCATGTATGACTCCAGGGCGAGAGAAAGACGGAGACAAATAGAGGAACAGGAGGCCTTGGCCTCCCAGCTTCTGCGACAGGTTGGTCCTCGCCTCTCAGGCCTCGTCCAAGTCCCCCTGCATCCCGCTGAAAGTCGCTCCCGTTGTTGGATTAATGTCCTAAAATCTATGGTCCACAGCGCTTGTCTGAGGAGGGAAAACGAAGCCCAGATGTTGAGGTCCATGTCCGTGTCCCTTTGGAGAAGGAGGTTCCTCTGACTCCTGTCGTAGAGGAGCCGAAGTCTGAGGAGGACAAACCTGAATTTCCAGAACTTACAGAGGTTTGTTGAGATGAACGCAAACACCAAGAAGGAGAAAAATTCCCTTAGTGTTAAAAAACAAAGATTAAACCTGGCTTTTGTCTTGATTTATCAGCATTCTTGAATTTGAAGTAATCAATGTTTTTGTGTTTTTTTTTTTTTTCCAATTTAATGCTTCTGGACTGTTAAGGAAATGGAGGCTGAGGTGTTCAGAGCGCTGACGAAAGGAGGAAATCCTCATGAAGTACTAAGTGAAGGTTTCGGTCTCAGCCTCACACGGAAAGACCTGCAAACCCTCAGCAACCTCAACTGGCTCAATGATGAGGTGGGAACATCTAATGCTCAAACTTAGACCTAAACACAGGTTCAAAGCCTGATATCAGAAATATTCAACCTCGCCATTTTAGAAATGTCCAAACCTGGCACTTCAGTACAACCGTAAAAAACCCTAATTTCTCCACCTTCACCCGCCTCCAGACTCATTCTGGACAGAAAGGCCTCACTTCTAGGGCAATATATCGAGATTCCTTAAAAGAGTTATAAGATGAGACTTTATCGTACATATCGAGGTGGTCTATGTTGCGCTATAATTATACTTTTATGTATTCTAGTAGGTTATTTTTCTGCTGTTTCTCATATTAATCTACAGCTGTTTGATAAAAAATGTGCCTGAGAGACATGTGGGCTAAAGCTTTGATTCAGAGACGCCTTTTCATAATTTATGAAAAGAAAAACATGTTCAGATAAATATCGTAAATCGGCATTCAGCCTAAAAATGTCGAGATATTAATTTTGGTCCGTATCCCCCCACCCTACTCACTTCTAAAGGTTTTTTTTTTCTGTATATAAACCGTTAGGGAGATGACCGTCATTAGAAACCTTAGAGGGTTGGAGATGAGATCCCTGACACCATGTGGAAGGAGAGCCTTTCTTGAGTTAATAGCAACACACACTGTGTGTAAATAGAGGTTGTTTAAATTATTTTACCATTCTCACTTTTGTAAAAGTAGATTTACACGTGATAAGTTTTTTTTTTACACCTGTCAGTCAATGCCAGTTCTTCGAATGCAGCAGCCTGTTGCTCAGTGAGGGTTAATGCTTCCAGGCTTTAACTACCATCCTTACATGGCTCGTATCTATGCTTTAAATCTTTCGAAATCCTTTAATTTTAGGATAAATTGTTCATTTTCTGGAGCTGGTTGCATTTTGTTGTTTTTTTTTTGTACTTCAATAGGAGCAAATTCAGTTGCCCCAGATTGTCGTGTTCAGCTGATTTACTACAGAGCAAAACCCTTTATGGTTTTTCTTTTTACATGTTTAAAACAGGCGTTGGAGATAATTTGGCCTGTTTATACATTATTACAACATATTTTGGCCTAACTCGTCCTTTTATTGAGTTTTATAGTTGTGTATATTTAAAGCAGACCTGTTATCGCTCCCATCCTGGAAGCACCTCCTAGATTTGTACCGTACAGCAAAAAGATTTGAGTAGTTCTGAGACTATAGTGAAGGATGAAAGTCAACAGATTTTGTTCTACGTTTAAGATGCAATCGTACATATAAATGATGAATCAATAAACTGATATTTAATGTTCACTAAAACGTATCGAAACAAAACATTTTCTTGTTTTGGACGGGTCTAGTCGTGGAGATGGTAATTACAAGAAATATTTCTATTTTTCATGCTACATATTTAGGGTTTCCCCCACCGTATTATGAGCGCCGTTTGTTAACTTGAAATGCTCGATGTTCTTGATGTTTGACAACAACATAAACGTTCAGCAAAGTTCCCGTTTGGAAGAAAACCTCCATAAGCGAGCGCACTAGCTGTTATCGACAGCAACCCCTCCTTCTAGCTGCATCACGCCATGCTCCTCGCGCTTACACTACCAATCAGGGATGAGTATCGTTAAGGATTTATCCATATCCATACTCTTAACGATACTCCTTATCAATCCGGTACTTTATCCGTACCGTTTTTAAGCTTTTTGTTTATCAAACAAAAGGCTGAAAAAGCAGCTGTTGACAGACAAGGCTTTAAAATTTAACTTAAATAAAAAGTATGTTGTATAATTGTACATATTATTAAAGAATCTGCCCTGTCCAAAATGGAAGACGTTACCCTTTTTGGCTGTCTAGAAGCCCCATATTAAATGTGCAAATAATTTATAGCCTACACATACAATTCTTGTTTGTTTTAAAGGTCATGATTTAAACATACACATATTAATTGCAGACAGACAAAGCTTCATGAGTTTTCTTTGCGTGTGTAAATGCATACCTGCTGCATCTGATTCAGAGGCGGAGCTTGTTGTTGCACTCGGGCGTTTCCAACACTCTGCATCTTTCTGTGTATGCGGTGCTTTTTCACGAGGTGTTTTGTCAGATTACTCGTGTTCTCGCCTTTGCAAGCAAGACAAATACTAAATCCTAACTCTGACTCACGTGTTAACAGACCTGCAGACGTGTGCTTGTTTTCAACACATTGATGCTTTTCTTTGCTCCTCACGCAGAGATGCGTTCCTGCATCTCCAGACTTGGGTCGGCTGCTGCTCTTTCTCCTATATGGATGCTGATAGGAGAATCAGACGATAAAGCAAGTTCTGGATGATTACTGTCATACCTTATAGTGAACATAAGACTGTAACACGACGCCTACAAAATTCAGTTTCAGCACTGGCAGTTCTACTGGCATAAAGAGTCCCTCACAGAATAAAACTAGACGAGAAATGAAAGGCAAAGCTGTTTATTTTGTATAAATTTAGTTTTAGACACTACTTATATTTCTAACATTTCTCTTTCAGTGTTTCCCGTAGGTTGAGAATTCACTAGTGGTGGTGGGCAGTACGGAGGGTCTTTGCACAGTAAAGTGTAGCCTGGTGCTTCATGAGCAGGTTCAGAAGAAACTAGTCCAAGGATTACAAACTCAAATCAACCTCAATATCAACATAACTTAGAAATAATGTAGGTATTTAAACTAATTATTGAGCATAAACGGGATATATATATGTATTTACACAAAAATAAATAAAATAACTAAGGCCAACATGTATGGAAAGGCTTGAAGGGACAGCTCTATTGATGCAATTCTCAAGCATGCAGCTTGTTGTTCTCCTGAAGTTACGCCACATTTCTGCCCACTCATCATCTACCTACTTGAAGTTTTCTGGGAGTTCTTTGTGCCGGGTACATGATCAACATAGCTAGTTCCTGCCAAGAGAAACAGACCCTCGCCATCAGTGACCCACCGCCCTGCTTGGAAGCGAGGATGAGATTCTGCTGGACCATAAGTCCAAACAACTCCAGGTTGATTCCCTCAGAACGGACTCTGTAAACTCTGCCTTATCAGACCTTCTGATGTTCCCTACGATCCAGGTGTATAAAGTCTTCTTTGTGTGCATCTTCTAGCTGTTTTAAACTCAGCGAGATCAATTCCCTTCAAATGTTTTTGGAAATTTTGGGTGTGAGGAAATAATCTCTTATCTCAGGTGGAAGCTCCTTTGTCTTTCCAGTGGTTGCAACTCAAATAAAATAAAAGATCAATAGTTTCCCAAAGGCTGACTTGTAACTCAACTCCACTTCAGGCTTTTCTAAACACACAAAGACTACATTATGTCCTTTCTGTGTTGACTTTGTGTTTCACTCACGTCTTACTGAAGTCACCCAAAGCAGCATGCTGCTCTTGGAAAACGAAATTAGTGATGGTCTTCAAATCTCTGCAGGGTTGAATATTTCTGATAGCGAAGCTTGAACAACCGTACCGGGCTCCTGAAACACGCTTCAAGTCGATCTGCTCGTTTCTATTTCCCAGGTTATCAACTTCTACATGAACCTGTTGGTTGAGCGCAGCAAGCAGCCGACGCTCCCGTCAGCCAACACGTTCAACACGTTCTTCTACCCGAAGCTGCGCAGCAGCGGCTACTCCGCTGTCCGCCGATGGACCAAAAAGATGGACATCTTCGCCAAGGACATCCTGCTGGTTCCTGTCCACCTGGGAATGCACTGGTGCCTCTCGGTACGGCGAAGTGAAGGCCGCATCAAAAGTGGACTTGATTATCAGGAACGTCGTCGTTCACTTTAACATCGTGTCGATCTTTTTTATTTATTTATTTTCAGGTGGTTGATTTCCGCAAAAAGTCTGTCACGTACTTTGATTCTATGGGAGGAAGCAATGACGAAGCTTGCCGGATACTGTTGTACGTTTGGGTTTAATAACGGCGTTTGTGTTTTTAAGTTCAGTGTGACCTTTTAGGTTGTTTATTCTGAATTGTTGTGTGTTCACAGTGACTACCTCCAACAGGAAAGCAGAGACAAAAAAGGCAAAGAACTTGATACCTCAGGCTGGACTCAGCGCAGCAAGAAGCCCGGCGTAAGTTTAACTCCTGCAGGCCATAAAAGCATCACATTACCTGATAGAAATTTTGTTCTAATTTCTATCTACATTTTATTCCTACTTGCTTTTATTCTGTTTTAATTTGCTATATTTTAATCATATAAAGCACTTTGCATTGTCCCTGTACTGAATTGTGCTATATAAATAAATTTGCCTTGCCTTGCCTTGCCTAGACGCTGACGCTACAGCAGCATAAACGATGAAAAAAAAACAAAATTTAGTGAGATAGAAACTGCTGGCTCGACGGCACTGAAAGGATGTGAACACGTTTAAGGGTTCAGCTCCTTGTCCTCTCAGCTTTAGGGATGTCCAGATATTTGATCCAGATCTGATGACTTTACATACTGTGGATTGTTGTTTTAGGCTTGATTTATGCTGCAAGTGATGGAAACAGAAATCTAAATCCTTGTTTATACCCATGAACTTAGTTAATAAACCAAGTTAGAGCAGTTCTTCAGATAGTGAGGACTCATTTTCACTCCTCATCTCAACCAAATAACAGATGAGCATTTTTGAAACGTCCCTCTTGCTGTGCTACGACTTGCCTGTTTGTGTGTTTGTTTTTTTTATAACACGATTTTCGACGTGCGTTTTGTGTCCGGCTTACAGGAGATCCCACAGCAGATGAACGGCAGCGACTGCGGGATGTTCACCTGCAAATATGCAGATTACATTACCAAAGACAAGCCCATCACATTCACTCAGGTAACGCCGGCCGCCGTCGACAGAAGTCTGTACCTCCTGGCGGGCCGTGGCCTATAAACGTGCGTCGCTTGTTCTCTGTTCAACAGAATCACATGCCCTACTTCAGGAGGAGGATGGTTTGGGAGATTTTGAACCACAAGTTGTTGTGATGTCACGACTGCCGTTGAGACGTTTTTAAGGTGGATTCACGACGAAGGTTGAGCTCCATTCCTCAGGAGGTTCAACTGAGACTTGCACACCAGCTCCTCAGACCAGAACCCACTCCCACCCGCAGCGCCGAGCTTCTGTTGGCTGACAGGACGATGCCGGAGCACAAATCACTGCCTCCTATTCTCCTCTTTTGACTTTAGATGCAGCGGCGGAGCATCAGAATAGCAGCTAAAACTTTTTGGATCTGGTTGTATTGCCCAGTACGATATCCTTTTTTTTTTTTTTTTTCATCATTCATACTCTGTAGTGAATCATATTCAGTGGTTTCTCTGAATGTTACATAATCTGACTTCACCATAGAAACACGTACTCCCATTATTAGTTAAAAAGGGTAAAAGGGCTGCCAACTTCCATCTGATTGGTTATTCAGAATGAGCAAGGACACTTTTTTTTTTCCCTTTATAGTCATCTGACTGACAGCTGCGGGGTTGTGTGGTACGTACTTTACCGAAAATGGATGATAGAACGAAATGCACAAAGGTCAGGGCGATGCCGCCTCAGAGTATGATTTCTACTGAAAATGAAATGTCTTACTTTCAGCGATCCAGGTGTAACAGAGCATTTACAGCCTAAACAGCAGGGTAATAAATCTTTGCCATTTCCTTATTCTTGATAAGATTGTAAAGTAAAATCTATTTTGTGTATTTGAGTCATTTTTGTTAGGCGGTGACTTTTGAGTCATTCGATGTATTTTGAATTTTTGTACATAAACCATATACAGCCTACAATGTAACAATAAACATTTTTTTATGTATTTGTTATTCTGTCTCAAAGGAATCTGTTCTCAGAAATAAATTATCCAAGACGTTTTGTAAATTTTCTGACCATTCGTTGCTGTTGATTGTGATGATGTCGGAAAGCTAACGGGAAACCAACATTTACGGGTTTGGAAATTAAATTCCTATAAATGCATGAGCACATGGCAGCCGACCGACAGGATGTGCGTGTGATGTGGAGCATATCTGGCGAGGCTTCTTTCTGCATGAATCACTACATCAGTGCAGCAATCCTTAGGCTTTGCTGAGGGGTTTGCTTTGGCCCTCAGCTTACCTGCATTGTGTCTGGTGGTGTCTCATCTTCCTCTTGACAAGCCTCCATTGTTTTATCTGCGGGATTCAGGTCACAGCAGTTTACCAACCAATCTACCACAGTGGTATCGTGGTCACTGAACCAGCTTTTGGTACCTTTTGAATTAACTTTGGGTAGCTTCCAAGTCCCTTTGACAGATAAAATCAACCTCACCATGGTAGACTGCTGCTCTGACTTTGGTATTGAGACAACAGTGAACCAACCCTAGTAAAAGATGTCGTGCCCCAAATCATCACTGACTAGAAACGTCACCGAACCATAACCATGATGGATTCTCTACCTCCAAGCTCTTGGGCCTTGATTTCTGAATAAAATGTAGCAGGTATTTTAATCTGAAACGAGGTTTTTGGACCACTGGGCAATGGTCCAGTCCTTTGTCTCCCTGGCCCAGGTAAGACATCCGGTGCATGGGCTACAGCGGTAGCATTCCTTACTTTACGTCTCTCTAAAAGCAGAGATGCATGCGTGGTGGTGGCTGCAATTATCCCTGCACCTTTTTTCTGTCACACCTTTTCCTTCCACTTAACTTTCCATTAATATCCTTGCATACAGCACCCAGAGCCTTCAGCTCCTTTAGCAATTGCCTGTTGTGACGTACTGAAATAAATCTGAGTTTCACTGTTTGATCGTGATTCCCTTTTCAGAATCAGAGTCAAGTTTAATCGCCAAGTAGGTTTGCACATACAAGGAATTTGACTTGGTGATGATGGTGCAGACATAAATAAGAGTACAATAAAATAAAGTAAAATTGAATAAAATCAATATATATATATATACAGAAGTAATATACATTCAGTAGACTGTGCGTTAATGTAACGCAGAAGCTTGTAAGTCCAAATGAATATTTTAAATGATATTCTAATTTACTGAGATGCACCTGTTGGGAAAAAAAAAAATAAAACACAAACTACGGTGAAAAACAATTTATTTAAAATGTCAAACCAAAAGACAACTTCAAAGTGGGGACGCTTTCCCCTTCATCTGAGCAGAACAAAGACAAACAAAAAAAACAAAAACTGCATAAAAGAGGAGAAACCGATGCAGCAAACAAGAGTTCGTGGACAATAAACAAGGGCTACAAGTTGACCTCGTGTGAAATAATGAATGACCTTTAGCTAAAAGACAGAAATCCCAAATTAGGAGCAGCATGAATTCAGCTTCTATCCAACACTTTTTTTTTCTTTCACGTTTAAGTCTGAAACAGTAAAGCCACAACTAGGGAGGAAACAAAGGAGTTCAAACATGTCGGACTGCTTCACCAGAATAATGGTGACATCTGCACTGCATGGAAACAAATCCCGAGATCAAACCCTGCAAAACAGAGTAGCAGTTTCCCCGAATCCCTTCCAGTAAGATCTAAGGCATTTCTAAATGAGTCGTTCTGGCTTTATTTTAAAGGGAAGGACGGTTCAAAATCACTGTACAGCAAATTGGAATAAATATGTGAACAAAACCCCTGAAACAGGATGGAATGGACTCACAGCTACAGCAAATCAGCCATTCAGCTCAGAGCTTGTCAATTGTAATTGTAGCGGCCCGAATCGGTCTTTCCTGTAGGCGTGTGGGAATCGTAGCGGCCTCCTTTCAGCCAGCTGGCCAGCAGTGTACAGCGACAGGCAGGGGAGCGTCACTTCATGCTTTCTAGAGAAAACTCCCGTCGGTCGGGCCTTGCCTCTGCCAACTGAGGGGACTTTAAAGTGTAAAACAATAGCCCACGCCAAACGAACGTGCATGCTTTAGAAAAGGGAAAACATCTTTATTGAGAAAGATAAAAGCCATGAGTGTAAAGCCATGTTGTGAGGTTAACTATTGGCGTAATCTGAGGTGTCTTTTGTTTTCGGTGTTGCATTTATTCGGATAATAAATTAATTGCATAGACCATCAGACCTTGGGCGAAGCTTCAGAGGTCTGGACGGACGGGTCGAAGGACGAGGACACAGTACCAGCTGTGAGCAGCCTGTAGGGAAGTGGGTCACTGCAATTTAAACTCTAAACGCAGAAATGAGCCTCCATCGCTCCTGCAGAATGAGGTAAGTTGAGGTTTTGAGCATTCCCCCCCCCACCACCACTGATTCCAACTGCACTGGTTTCTACTCTGTAACAATCTGAAGCCGACATTATTAATGGCCTGGAGTCAGCTTTTTGTAAAGTGCCACCATGAGTGACACGGACAGAACGAAAAGGGTCTCTGAACATATTAAAGCAGTGAAACCAGAACAAGGACGGAAACCATCTGATGGGGAAAAGAGAAAAGAAAATGCGCTTTAATCTACCCCCTCGACACCCTATCAAAAATAAAAATCAAAGCCTCTTTGAAAAACAGGACAAACTTTTGAAAGTATATTAAAAAAAAGAAGTAAAACCTTTAAATAACAAATGTTACAAACAAAACAGGCAAACTTACAGCAATGGCCGGTACAGATTAAAGCTACTCTGTACTGGCCAAAATAATCACCTTAATAGTGTTTTCTTTTTTTTTCTTTTTTTTAGATATAACAGGGCAGAGCCTCAGTCTTCATGACCTAATTACAGCAATTCAATCCTGTTGATCAAAAATCCTTTTCATGGGGTTCTGGAGAAATTCAGCCTCACCTTTTCTTACATGGAGATGACAAAAGTCCAGACCAGTCGGACCGACGTGAAACAAACAACCAAAGCGTTCTTTAAATTAAGGAGGTCCAAATGACCCCCTAATGCGTCTATTATTTACAAGCGACTGTGTGTTTTGATCCCCGTTTCCCAGCTTTGGATTGCACTGTGTGGAACAGCTCAGAGTGAATATTTGTTGTAATTGGTAATACAGCGGCATGCAAAAGTTGACGTTGAAGTTTTAACCACTGCTTGCAGGCAGAGGACCAACAGCCAAAGGGCATAAAGTTAAAGACGTATAGAGGCGTGTTTATTTGTCCCTGATATGGTGGAGTAAGCAGAAGCAATGCATTATAGAACAATCGAACTTCCCTACTTGTTGTATCAAGTTTTATATAGTACTGATATATAATACTGATATAATTAAATAGCAATAATCAAAAAAAATATTTGTGTGAATTATTATTTTTAAAGATGCTGATTGTTTTTCTACTGAAAGTGAAATGAATTGGTTCAATTTTACATGGAAAATAGTGTCAGATTCTTCCAAATAATGTACCGCCTGCTTGGTCGGACTATAGGTCATCTTTAATGGGAGAAAGTTGAAGCTTGAAAGGGGACATTGCATCCAAAATTCACTTTTTTTAGCCCTAAAATACATTTTGTTGTGTATCTGGAGTCTCTAAGATTGCAGGAAATATGAATGTAGTCTGTCCAGGTGCTGCGTAGATATCTTTAGATATCTTTTTTTTTTTAGGTCATATTTTTTAAGATGTCCAATTTTCTCTATTTTCTATTGTATTCTTTGTACAATTATGTCTCCGTTTTTGCAGCGGAGCTGCTAAGCAAGGTTAATGATGTCCAATTTCACCAATCTGGCCATTATTATTTTATTTTTTTTTTCTGCAATTTTGTAGTTCGAGCTCAAGGATGCTGTAGCTACAGGTGGATAAGTGAAATTGTTCGATTGTTCATTACACGACCCCCAGAATTTAACAATACCACCGATTGGAGTGGAACGCTCTGCGACATGGAGACGGGCGGGGTTGTGAAGTGCCTCTTTTATATTTAAAGAGACAGCAACAAAACGAGTTGCTCTCAGACACACCTCAGAATAGGGGCAACCTAACCCACAAAACTTGTTGTTTTGTAGGTTAGGTTGCCTGTACTGGCACATACGCTACTTAATATTATTGGGTTGTCACACTGCTTGGCCCTACACAACGTATTATTTTAACCTAACTGAACATAACCTGATTTCCCTGCACAGTCGTCTAGATTCCAGTGATAATGAAAAAAAGACCCTTTCAGTTAAAAAAATCAATTAATTGGTGACAAATGTGTCAATGTTTCATCTATAATTGCAAACGTTCATGGGAGAGTCACAGTAAGAAACACTGCATCTTAATAACAAGGACAACAAAATCTGACTTGTGTGCTTTTAACTCAAACACCCAAACAATCCAGACATGTTTTACACCCCGGATGGAATCCCAGAACTGTGTGTGCAAAAGCTCAAATAGAATAACCATCCTCAGCAATATGCCTTAAATAAATCACAGATCCGTCATATCCCAGCCGGTATTCAAATATGAGGGCCTGTATTGGTAGGAAATGGGAGAAAAAAGGGCCCTCAGATGGGGTTGTCTGCAAGTTACATAATAGTTTGGCATACAGGTTTGCTGTCGGACAACTGCGGGTACTGGATGTGCTGTGCTGTTTGAACTGACTTTCAGCTCTGACTTGGATTTAATGCGTAACTAGTTTTGCAGATGTGAATCGTATGTAGTGTGTCTCACCACAGGCCATTTTAGTGCCAAGCCAGTCTGACTACTATCCACAATGCAAGAAAATCCAAAACATCTCACAGAAGCAAATAAAAAGACAAACAGCACTCGTTTGCATACTTCGGCTGTTGATAGAAACTACTACATAAATAACCTGCACATGCTGTCTTGAACTTTATGACTTTTGCAAATCGGGTCCTCTTGCCTACGTAGCTTCTTGCAGCAAGAAACTGAAATGAATCTTTTGCATGCCTCTGTATCTGGAATGCTTGAGACAGACGTCATTCTTTACAGGAAGTCGCCAGTGATAAATCTGTCATCCATCGCCCTCACCTCAAAGTTTTCCCTAACTTGTAATCTTCTTTTTGTGTGATTGTCTGAAGCTTTGTTGAGACTATAAATTATCGGAGTCACGCCCGCTTAAATACGGCTTCACGACTGATCAACTTGTCCCCTATCCAAGAGAATAAAAGACCTGTCAGTTTGAAGTACTTCCGTCACATACTTGCACCAATCAGAACCCTAAAAATAAACAAAAACCAAAACAGGAAGAAAAAAAAATTTTTTTTTACAAAAAGGCAGTTCGACGGCTGAAAATATCAGACAAAAAAAGGGAAGTAATCTCAGCATATTTTACAAAAGGTCAACAAAAAAACAAAAAAAAACAGGATATTCTTTTCCTGGTTTCTTTCTTGCTCACTGGAGTAACACAAGAAACCATATTTGGGATGTAAAACCTTTCAAAGTGTGTAGTGTGTTCGACTTCTTATCAAAATAGACGCTCCTTGTTCAGTTCTTCCTGTGTCCCCCGCTATTCTCCAGTTTGCTTTAAAATATGAGTTCATGGAAAAAACATCTTTTGTTTTTTTGTGTCCTTTATGTGGAACAGTCGATGTCCGCCTGACCTCCGAGTTTCTGATGCTTTTGCGCGGAGAGTCACGAAGCCGGCTTTCAGCACTCCGGCCCCCGGACAGTCACTCCAGGCTCCAGAAAAACATCTGAGACAGAAAGCGGCCGGTTAAAGAAAACAGTCTTTGCTGCGACAATTGCGCGTTTGTATGTGAAGATTTGCGCAGACACACGTAGAAGCAGAGCTCAAAACCGACCTCTTCATTTGTTATGCTGGTAGGAGTACGCTGTGTGCTCTGTTGGAGTACCAATGGGAACAGGCTGTTGGACGGCACTTTCCTTAAGAAAACCAAAATAAGTGATTTAAGTTCATCACAGGCAGGTGGCGGGCATTTTATTTGGGGAAACTCGGAGAAAACAGACGTTACCTCAACTGAGATGTTGGTGGCAGGCACTTGGGTGTATGGGGGTATGAAGGTCCCCTGCATAGATGCGTTCGCGGGCATATACTGGAGGGATAGAGAGAATATTGAGCTCATTAGAAATACTACCCAGTGGTGTGTGTTTGTTTTTACAAGCCATCAGTGTACAAATGTATGTTGACAGAAAAAATACAGCTGGGTTATTTTTTTATTTTTTTTTATTTCCTCTCCACCATTTCTAAAAGTGCAGTTTTCTAAAAGCGTGCTCAGGGGGGGATAAATGCTCATTGTGTTTTGTATATATTTGAGTTATTGACATCACAAGAGTTAGAAGAGTAAAGCTGACCATTTGGCATTAGTACACACCAGGACAGAGGAGAGACTTTTCACCCATTCTACATACAGTAGATGTAGATCGTAACGGTATAGCCTGTAGATCGCTGCAGAGTTCTTATATATGGTTCAGACTTTTTACTGGACACACAGAATAATAGCAAACGGAGGAATTGGATAAAAATGTCAAATTGGTGAGGAAAACACTGGAAAATACAACTGGATATGGCAGCTCTGCTCAGCTGCCTTTGGTGATGTCTCCATAGGCATGCACATATGAAAGCTTGATTTTGGGAGGGGAGATTTGATCTGGTTTAAATAACCATTTATAATAATAATAATTAAAAAAAAACTGTTCTGTGTTTGGAAAGTCTATACAGCCATGCAAAAGGTTAAGTTTCTTATTTATCTTGATCTTTTGTAAACATTTGCCACCTATTACATGACATTAACCCGTATGTGGGCATGCACATATATGATAGGGTATGCATATATAAACATACAGTATATACACGCATACTAGTGTCTATATAGACATACCATAGACTGAAAAAACATGTTCACAAAGAGTAGACATTTCTTTATTAGTGTGAAACAAACATTCACTTCCTTTTGACCTTGAAGCTATAAGAAACCTAAGGAATGTAATATGACTGAAATGTTCATTCGGCCCAGTTTCTACTTCAAAACAGAAATCTAAAAAGATTTGGGGCCTGAAACTTGTGTACGTCACTTTCCACGCAAGAGCTGAGATGTGTAAAAAAAAAATAAACCTTAACGGTAAAACGTGCCGCACACCTTGTCACAATTATCTGTTAACCCGTGGTGTAAGTCAAAGGGGAGAAGAATGTGATGGTAGAAATGTTCTGCAGACTTTTATTCGAGATTTAAGTTGGCTTATAAACTTTTTTTTATTTATTTGAAATGTCTACGAATACTTATATTTGTCACCAGGGCACTCATGTTTAACACAGCGGTTTTGAATGCTTATAATAAAGTCGATCTATGATTAAAGTCTGACGTGGAGTGAAATTGAACATCTGAGAGGAATCCTCATGCAGTTTGGCTGCAGTTCACTACTTTGCCAAACGCGTCGTCAATTTCCCCTGTTTCCCCTGAAATGAGTGTATCCATGGGTCCAAGTTGCCGTGCGGACTGCACACTTTCCCTTCAATAAAAAAAAGTGACGCGGAAAGTGACGTACGCAAGTTTCAGGCCCCATTTTGTGCATATGCAAGCTTCAGAAATGAGACCCCTGTTGAGTAGAGCTTTGTCACTTACTGTGCCGCTGCTGCCCATGGAAAGGTGGCTGAGCTGCTGCGTCAGAGGTCCCATCATGGAGGTTGGCTGGATGGACATGGAGGGCTCCATTCCTGACGCGAGGACGGCTCCCTGTGGGAAAAGGCGCGGCGGTCACAGCTGCTGGGGCATACTCAGACAGAGCGTGGCGAGACAAAATGCTAAAAACAGCAGAACTGCAACCACACCAGGCAGAGAAGTTTAGAGAAACTCACGGTGGGAGGCATGATGTATGACTGATGATGTAGCCAGGACGGATTGTGAACCTGCAGCAGCAAGGAAGAGATGGCAGACAGAGCGTATAGTGTCACGTGCTTTCTTTTTATATTTCATCATGTTTTGCAGCGTCTTCTCTCATATAACAAACAACAGAACAATATTTATGTGACACAGTCCTGGGAAGACTCTGCGAGGTTTTCATTCGTGAGACGAAGTCAGCGAGGTGAAAATGACTCATTTTGTGGCTCAGTGTTTTGTGCCAACATCAGTAAATACCCAGTCAAGCCTTTTTAACATCGAATAAAACTGAATACAGTATTATGGAAAAAGAACGTTTCTGGGACGGTAAATGCAGTATCCTGAGTTATATTCTCAGTCCCTGTCATTATTGTGGATGGGTTTTGGCCCGCTTCTCTTTACTCCATTGCTTCAGTTTATTGTTGAGACTTGTCTATGAGGTCCAATCAGAACACGGTGGCGCCGACCCAGTTTCTACTGACCTCCATTAGTCAGACAGACGGCCCTTCATTGAGGTCATTGAGTCGACCCTGAACTCAATGACCTAAATAAACAGTCCTATAAATGTAAAACGAGCCCAAATCATCACTTCTCCACTACCGTGCTTGACATTTGGTAAAATGTTGATACGACATTTGTTTTTTGTCAAACAGGGTCTTGTGCATTATGGTCAAAATATCTCTACTTTGGTATAAATGTTTTGAATTTTTTAAAGATGATGCAGTTCTGCAAACCTGATACTGGAAACTGTGAGTCATTCCAGCTCTTTGGTGTAAATTGCCAGCTGTTTCAACCAGACTGTTGTCTGTTTCGACTTTTTTTTTTTTTTAAAAACTGTTATGCTCCTTCCTTGGCTTCCACTCACTTAAAAAATTGATTTTGAATCTCAATGTGATTATTCCTGGTGAAAATAAAGGTTAAATTAAAAAACAAAACCCTTAGTCACAGTGCCATGTTCTTAAAGATGATAAGTTTTCTTCAGGCAAACCTTCCAAAAAACAGGCATTCACGCTCAGTTTCTAATTATACGTTTAAGTTTTACATTCTAACTGAGGTCTTATGATATTTGCAATTGTTCTGCACACGAGATAGTCTAAGTTTAGGGGGAATCTGGTGAGACGTCAACTACAGGCAAGGTTGGCAAATATCTTAAATGTTCCCACTTCTGAACGATCATTCCCACTATTCAAGGATGAACATGAAATTCTTTAGAAATTGTTTTATAATCGCTTCAGGGATTTTTACTGATGTCCTTCCACCGTGGCATTTTGTTTACGCTCTTGTCTGCTCAGGACAACGGAACTGAAAAAAATCCTGCTTTTATCAGGGTAGTCACACTTGTTGATGACCAATCAAAAGACGTGTATATGATTAGCAACACACTTCAGCTGCACTAACTTGTAATCGCTATGAAAACAGCAAGAGGGAATTTCCTTTTTTAAAAGATGATAAAGCACTGTTGTACCATGAGTTGTGCAAGTGGAGACATTTTGAGAGATTCTGCTTTTATGATCAGCAAAACCACGGTAACTCAGCACAGTCTGGCTTTGCATCTAAAATGTAACCTGTACAACACAAAGAAGAAGCTCTATTCTGTGCACAGAAACACAGTGATGGTGAACCATCATTTTTCATGATAACATGTGTGAAAGAGTCACTGATTCAGAGGCGCAAAGTGGAATTACGGAGAAACATACTGGCAACAAGATTTGTTCACCAACAGAGTTTGTGGGTTTAACTGGTCGACATCTGTCAGCTAAGTAAAACTAAAGTAATTTGTACATATAAATTCTAAATATAAATATATAAAAGTTATATATATATATATATATATATATATATATATATATATATATATATATATATATATATATATATATATATATATATATATATAAAGCTCCTTTTAACTTAAAATCTAATGAAAATCAAACATCACATGCAGATAATTAAGCAAAACTCATTTAAAAAAGATTGGGTTTTGGTTGCCTTCACAAACCTTAACAGACTCCACAATTCTCTAATTCAACAGGAGAGACTCTTGCTGAAAAGCCATTGTCAACGCGTTTTGTACAAACAGCACGCGCTTTCCATGATTTTACATCAACCTGCCATGGGTCTGCAGATGAAAATTAACCTGTATGGCTAAATCTGGTTTATTTACATGTTAAACCTTGTTGTGAGCATGTCAATGAATATGCATTGTCCCATTTTAAATAAATAAAATCTAAAAAAAAAAAAACTTTACACTTCACTATTTTAATATGTAATGTTACAGCTTTATCTGGCGTACAGCCAAAGTTTTTAGTCCCTTTTCTTCAAATAAATCCCAAGACATTTTTCTGCCATCCCACCTTTTGTACACAGTCTAAACATTTATGTAAGACATGCTTCGTGTAGATTTAATAAGGCTTAAAAGAGATGCGTACCTGAACGTCATCTGCAAAGCAGTGACAAGTGATTTTAAAAGTGCTAAAAATGCTTTGAGCTGGGAACATGTACACCAGAAATAACCAGGACCCCATAACAGAACCCTGAGGTGCCCCGTGAGAAATGGACTTGAAGATCTTTAATTTGACGCAACTGCAGAAAATGAACCATCAGATAGATAAACAAAACCACTCTAAGTCAGATCCGGATCCATTGGCCCAATACCTCAGGCTGGTAAGCCTGATCCTGCAAGATAATGTATCAATTGGTTTCACCATAGCCCATATACGCACTATAATCCTGACTAACAAGTGTCATGTAAAGGAAAAGTGATGAAACACCTGTCTCTGCTGTGGTTATTAACTGTGTTGCAGGCATAAAATTTGGTTTATTTAATGAAAATGATTTATGAATATACTGTAAACCAGTTTAGCGTACCAGCTTGCATCAGATCAAATAAGAAGGACACATTAGAGTAGATTTAACCGATATTAGTTTCCCTGACTCAGAATTTATCCTTATACCTGATAGGTGGACACAGGTGAGGGCATGTATGGGGAGAGGGAGGCTGGTCCGATCATCCGATTAGGGGCAATGCCGTACGGAGAGGAGTAGAACCTGCACAAAGAGACGCACAGCATTTAGAGACCATGTAATCCCAGTTCCTTTAGCTGTTAAAAGGGACGGATCAGAGGTGTAGCACTGACCCGTTCTGTAGGGCTGTGGTGGGATCATAAGTGAGGGTCATTCCTCCCTATACGAAAAAAAAAAGACATAATAATAATGTAACCACAGGGAGGGTTATTATCGGGGTCTTTCAGTCAGAAGATTTTGAGAAAAAATTACAATCAGACTCACAGACTCTGAATCTCTCGTCCAGGACCGACCGTTCTGGAGATATTTGCCTTGGCTCTGCCGCTTCTTCTGGCCTCCGTCAGCGAATTTACACAACAAAGGTTCTGTTGGCGCTGAACCAGGAGTTAATAGGAAATCATAACGAAAGCTGTGGGTTACTTTCGTTTTCATAGTGGGTTATATTTATCTGACCAACATGGGATTTTGCATTATTTTTATTTTTTTTAAAATGAAGAAGGAATAAAAGGCAGATCAAGGAAATATAATTTAAACTCACGTGGAACTCCAGCCGGCGTTTTGATGTATTTTCCATTGAAATGTTGGATGATAGCCTCACATTTCTCCGTCGACTCCATCCTAAGAAAAGCAAGTGAAACGTTTGCTACTTCAAATGTCCACCAGGGGGCTAACTTTGCCTTGATTATCACTTAAAAGTTTTTTTTTCAGAACTTATTTCATTCAATCATAACCACTTTCAAATGATTGCAGCCATCACATTCATTGGTTAAAAGTGTACAAAAAAAACCTTAAAATAAAAGCATATTTTATTCCAACAGCATGACATCACCCTAAAAAAATATAAAATCAACATTTTTATTCAATTTGCAATTTTAATGAGTGGAAAAAGGACTGTGTTAATAGACATTTAATAATATGGTATTCATTTATTTTTACTTTTTAAATGACTGGCATCACAATTTTGGGGTCAACTAGTCTCCATCACAGCCATTAACTGCAGTCTACATACTGTTTAGAAGGCATGCAGAAAAAAAAAGTCTGTCCAACCATAACAAATTTATTGATGTGAAGTTATCCAAACTCTACCTGGACTGTGTGAATTGGCCAGATGAGACTAAAATGGAGCTTTTCAAAAATCACTATGTAGGTTTGTAAAAAATAAATAAATAAATCCCCTTATATAGAAGCCCACTAGCTCCACCAGCCCTTCAATAAATCCACTTAGATTCTGACCAATCACAGAGTGCATGGACTTCCCCTCACTTAATTTGCACATAGTCTAGGTAAAAACTTACTTCTCTTTTTACTGTGAGCTGCTGCTCTCTAAGGCATATTGGATGGATATTAGCTGTCATCTGGTTGAAGTGTGTAAAGTGCAAAATCACTCATTTGCCAGACAACCATATCTAAGATATGTTCTTTGTACTGAAGTAGAATTTGATGGATCACGTGCTGTGGGTTCCAACTTTCTAAAATCCTGCACAATTTATTTCACAATAACATGGAGTAAATGTTTCCCACGAGATCTAACGTGAAACAAATAATATAAGTATGTGGAATAATAGTTTGTGCCCAAGTAAGGTGGAGGATCTATGATGCTGTGGGCCTGTTTCTCTTCCAAAAGCCAGAGGAATCTGTGCAGAGGAGTCTAAGAGGTTTGCCAAATAAAAGCAGATTTGATATACAAATCTGGTGTCCTCTGATAATGAACCCACTAAAGGTCTTTCAGTAATGATCTGAAACAGTTTACAACACAGAAAGGGCTAAAAATCAATCTTCCATGACCAGTATCCCCAGACTTAAAGCCTACAGAAAATCTGTGAGACTGTTGGCAAACAGCTGTTGCCTAAAGTTTCTAAATTTATCAGCAATCAATAATCATTATTGGTGATTTTATAAAATACATCTACATGTTGATATGGGATTTGTTTCCCCACTGAACAGATGTTCTCAAATTAAAGACAGAAATTTTTCTCTGGTGCTTCTTTGAAAGATGGATTAAGTATTGTTAGGCATCCTTACCAGGGCTAAACGTGACCAATGAACACAAAGCCTCTACCTTGCAAAGCCCACCCCTCGGCTGGTCCCGTTGGAGTCGCGGAGGATGCGAGTGGAAATGGCCTGACTGAAGGGCTTCAGCATGTTCTCCAGCTCCGACTCATCCATGGACAGCGGCAGGTTGGAGATGTACAAGTTGGTGGGGTCCTGCTCCTGTTGCTGATCACAGACAAAGGCACAACATGATTAACGAGAGAGAACGTGGAGGAGAGAAAACTATCAGAACTCATAAACTGATAGATAAGGTGATGTAGATGTCTTTGCAAAGTAAGAAGCTGTAATATGTCTGAGATTTGGAGGCAAGAGGAGTAGTTAACACACAAATAATAGCTTCTACTCTCATAACTCAGATTGAACAGATGATTAATGAAAACAGGAAAGAAAGTCATTGTATGAGACCAGGAAATTGAAAAGCGATTTTTATACCTTCAGCCCCGCGGCCCCGGAAATTATGATTATGAAAATAAAGTCATAATATTACAAGAACAAAGTAGTATTTTCATAAGAACTTTTACAAAAATAAAGCGCAGCCTTCCCCCTGCTTTACAATGAGGAATGTTGAGCATCTTGTAAAGTTATACTTTGGTATCAGTTTCGCAAATAAGGAAATACTACATCTTTTTAGCACATCAGCATCAAATCATCTCACGACCCCCCTCAAGAGGTGTCTTGGTCACAGTTATATTTTCACGAATGGTCTGATATGCTGATTTGTATATCAGACACTCTCTTGTAGTGAGAGCAGAATATCTGAGAAGGAAAACATGGCTTTTCCCTGCTAAAGGTAACATATCACTAATCCTGTCCTTAAATGCAAGTACATGTTTCGGAAACCAGACTGAATTATTTGGCTCTTCCAGATCAGCATTAGAAATCATTAAACATTGAGATGAAATCACCGCATAAAAAAAGGACACTGTGGTGTTTCTCGCCAGCTAATTCCTTCCGTCCTTTATGCGCCGCTCAAACAAATTTTTATCTGACCTACGGTATCTTGCGAGATGCGCGCTCTGTATCACCTCCGGCTATTATGCATATTTATCATCTGAGATGTGATTAAAAGCCAGTTAATGCGGTGCAAGTTCATTTCCATGCCATGAATAATGCATGTGTAATCTCTGCGACCTACGAGGAAGGTGATTTCTCCTTCACCTTCCTCCCTCGTGCTGTACTCCTGACGCCGCCGAGCGAGCAGAGGGAAACCTGCTCCGAACTTCAGCTGCGAGTGAGTCGGGCTGAGTCAGGGAGCGCGCTGACACAAGCGCGAGCCTTCTCGTAAACTCGAACACGAGGGGGGGGTGAGCGAAATTGAGCTATTTTGTGAGCGAGAGGCGGTATGAATGTCAGTGATCCGGCTTAACGTGAGATCAGCTTTCCCAGGGTGTTGGTGGCTGTGCGTGACCGTGAGCGCGTGTGATAATCCAGTCGAGGCAAGGCCGCTGAAGCGCACGCATCACTGTCCAGTTCTCTGTTCATGTGTGTGTGTGTGTGTGTGTGTGTGTGTGTGTGTGTGTGTGTGTGTGTGTTGACAAGCCGGGTGGCTGGGCACGATGCCCTGCTGGCTGGGGAGCTGCTCAGACACTGAGTCAGAAGCCACCGGGGAGAACAGGCAGCTCCTTTGTACAGGGAGCCCAGGGAGTGGCCCCTAGGACCCGCTCCCCCAGACACCGTCACCACTGTGAACACGCATGTATCCTTCGGTGGATTAGGACGCAGATTTAGCAACACACCCGGACAGCTCAGCGCGCAGCAAACACAAGGGCAAAAGTGACACGCAGCGAATTAAAAAAGACTCTAACGGGATATATTTACGAGCCGTGGCCTGAAATGCGACGGAAATAACATGAAAATGCAGTTAGTTAAACAGATGCGTTCAAGTAAAGTTTGTACTTTTATTTCTGATTTTTTTTAAAAATGAATTCCCCCTATCAATATTGCTTAGTGATCCTGCATTTTTATCTGCAGTTTGAAAAAAAGAACCAAATAATGCTGTTTTATCCCGTTGCTGTTGCCCTGTATACCTGGAGACTAAAACACTTAATTTTTAAAGCTAACTATGGTAACCAGGCTAAGACGTTAAAAGCCTTTTTAACAAATCTGCCCCATATTCATTTCGTCTCGGTTTGAAATTGTAATAAAACGCAGTTGGACAGCGACAGTGGGATGACGTGCCCTCTGCTCCCAACATAAACAATTATTATCCACGCTCTCAATAGGATGGCTGGAAAACATGTTTTTAATGCTTTTTTTTTTATTATATACACTATTTGATTGCAATTGTTGCAAAAAAACTGGTAGCTTTACAAGAAAGTGAAATACAATAAAATATCTGATAATGTCCTAAGAATTCTGGTGAGGTTAGTTATAATGATAAAAAGAAAGAAATACCCAAAGGCTTAGTTACACAAAGCCTATTTATTTCTAACATTTCTATCAGTACTTAACACTTGGTGTGGTTTGTCCATTTTCATATGATGTTAGGAGAAATTGAAGCATTTAGCATTAAACTAAAAAATATGCGGTAGTTTATACACTCCGAAGATTATAGGGGTCTGGATCAGAAATAGCTGATCCAGGTTTAGACATTTTCAATACAAACATAGCCTTTTTTTAAGCCATGTTTAGGTTAACTATAGCCTATGTTCTTTATTTATTTCACTTTCTGGTGTAAGTCATAAATAGATGGTGTCTGGATTGCTCCTTTATTTTTCCAAGACATGAAAAACAGACGCATAAATTTAGCTGATGTTGCTCATCAGCTCATCATTATCGCCCTTTTTATATCCTACTGAGCTAATCAGTACATTTTCATGAGATTTTTTTTTCTCCTTTGGTTATAATTCATTTGTTAGCTAAAGGGAGATTAACCCTTCCTGGGCTGGATTATGGTGGATTCTTGTGCATAATGTTTTAATAATCTCTTCAGCAGGCCCAGGGTGCCCACCAGCTGGAAAATGATGACAAACGGAAAATAAGGAAAAGGAAATCAGCAACATGTAAAAATTATTACTTTTTTGTCTTTTGATAAAACATTTTGTTTTTTGCTGACATCTTGTTAAAATGACCATTGGAGCAGAATTATAAATCAGGCTGGTACAAATAAACCCAGCGTATGACGAGAGCATATTCTGTGGTTCTCACCTTGGCCATCTGAGCCTGCACGCCGACTGCCTTCAGTGCTGTCACTGCTTTCTGAGCAGAGGCTGGACTGTCAAAGTCCACAAAGCCATAGCCTGGAGAAAACCAAAACACAAAACATAATATACAAGTTAAGACTCGAGGTATGTTGCATGAGGCAGGACTTGAACTTATAAACCTCTCAGTCAGTTCAGGATTCTTCAATGAATGGGGTCCAGGATGAGCTCTTACTCCTATTTCGTTGCTCTTTATTTTATATTCATTTCAAATATAAAGGTTTGCCAAAGTGTGTTTAAAAGACACTGTGACCAGTGTAAAATAGGTTTAGAATAGGTTTATCTGCAGTTTTAAAGCTTGTTTTAATCTAAGGTGTGGATTGGTGAATTAAATTATTTTGATTGCAAACGGGAGGATCAAATGCATTTCAGGTTTACCAAAGACAGCCAAATAGATTTTTAATTTGCCACCAAACCAAAACCAAAAAATCAGATACCAACCTCATCATCATCAGCCCTTATAGTGCCTACACTCTGAACAACATGTGAGGTTACCCCCCCCCCCCCTCATTATCAAGAGAAAACGTTGCACAACAGGCAGATACCTATTTTTTCTTCAGAGAGCTCATACACGTTCCCCTGATAAATGGCGCTCTGGGCAGAGAGCCACGTTATCCACACCATAAACTGTCCACAGTTGTAAAAAAAATGTAATCATAATAGCCGACCCGCTACAATAGATGTGAACCGGCTTTTCAACACAGTGATGAAAAGTGGCGCAGCATCACCCACAGCACACCTCTGTTGAACGGGCTGCATTGTCCCACACACACACCTACTCAAAGGTCTACAGCGAAGAGTTCACAAGCAGTGGGCTGCAGCCTTAAAGCTGTCATATTTCTACAACGCCGTAGTTCTACGTGTCATAACACTTGTCCAGCTGTTCTTACTTAGGAAATAAACAAAAAATATATCAGCTGACATTTAAAACAAAAAGGGTTTGTAAAATTACAAAAGAGCAATCAAATGAAACAGCAAATATCATTGGACTGGGGAGCATCTCTGTAACCTGACTCCGCCAGATAGATTTGCTCCGCATATCCATCTGGAAACCTTCCGTTGAAGTAATTTTAATGAGGGGCGAAAATACTGGTTAGCTGATTGGCCTATCTTGGTGATAGACGGGCCAAATGAACCAATCAGATCAACGAAGCATATGACGTACTAACAGAGCGACAACGAAAACACAACCACAAGCCAAGCTACTCTTGCTGCTGCAGGTAAAGGCTCGTTAGCTCAGCAAAGAAATACTCTGTAATTCCGATAAAACTTGCTCGATAGCCACGCTAACGCTAGTTTCATCGGGCTGAAGCCGCCATGTTCTTTAGACTGAACTGTAGAGCTTCTCGTTGTGTCACACCTCAACCCGCCTCAAAGCCAACGCTGATTGGACGTTCGTTTGGTGAACTGCTCCAAATTTTCTTTAACGGAGAGTAGCCAGACTGATCTGCGAGTGAAACCTTGAAAGCTCGCGAGATCAGGATGGTCTCACGAGGCTAGCATCTCTGTGGTAAATTGGTAAAACTTGAAGGTCCTATATTCAAATCCTCTCTTGGGGCATTTTTGCATGAATTTGCATGGTCTCCATGCGCATGTGTGCGTTCTCTCTGGGTACTCCAGGTCAGTACCACAGTCCAAAAGCATGCATGTTAGGTTGATCTGTGTTCACTCACACCTATGGCTGTTGATACTCTGTGCCTCTCTGTTGCCCTGTGATGGACTGGTGACCTGTCCACAGTCATGCCACAAGCATAGACAGTGGGTGGATGGATGTTTCTTCTGACCGAAAGTAAAATGTACGTTTTCTGAAAGAGGCCAATGTCCTGACTTGAATCTGATAGAGAATCACCCTATCAGAAGCAAATTGCTACGTTGAATGAAATTGATTTTGAGTCTAAATCTGCCAGGGGTATCAATAGTTTTGGTCTTAACTGTAATAATCCCAATAAAATACTTTTTTTTTGTCATCTCACCTTTGCATTTGTTGGTAGTCTTGTCCAAGATGGCCTTGGTGGACACAATCTTTCCATACCTGCAAAATTACGAAGCTTAATTGTCATCTGGTACAATGCATGAACAATATTTACATTTAACAACATTGCAGAGGAAAGGTGGCTTATTTCCAAGTTTAACAGTTGTTCATGAGGACTGGATTAAAATGTGCCTGATGCTTTATGAGTAGTGACAGTGAATACAGTTATACATCCTAATAATAAATGATATGCATCAGGAGATTTTACGAACAGAGGGTAAATTTAATGAACTGGGAGTAATGTTCTCTGGGCTTCTGCATGCAAGACAGCATTGAAGATTTCCCATCTTTTTCAGACCAGCTTGCGCGCAATATCGATAGTCAGAATTCAACAGGGGATTCAGCATAATGTGACATAAAAAGGCCTCTGTTGCATTCACAGGTCACCTCACAATGCGCCATCCTAATAATAATCCTGCGTTTTCAACTCGGTTTGGTGCATGGAGAAACAGCAGAGGAAGAGGAAGCATAGTGGCTGACTTAGGCAAATGCTTCTGTGTGCACTAGCGTCTATCAGTTCCCATCTCTCTAGGCATGTGCATCCAGTGTAATGTGATATGCCTCTCCTTGGCCGCCCTGTCCAACGCTGGCTTTGAGCCATGCTCCCATTCAACTAACCAGCTTCTCTGTGTGTAACTGCTGAACGCTCCGCTGGGTCTTAGTGCTCGTTATATACAATCCCATTTATACCCAGGAAAACTGGACAACTGATGGGCTTTATTTAGGCAACAGAGACACTCTTCCAGATCTTTTTTTTTTTTTTTTTTTAAATGTTGAAGGATTTTGTGAGCTGCTAAAGCAAAATGTATCCCATCAATATATCTGGTGGATTACACCAAACTAGCCTTTTCCAAACTCCAAATTGGCTTATCCTGCTTCACTTTAGACTTTGACACTTTGATTTAAATATTTTTTCTAAAGCTATATTATGGCAATACGACAGTGAATATACTGTACACCTGTAATGAACTCAGCATTTGCAATTGAAACACAAGTTGTGTAAAAAAATAAAAAATAAATAAATCACATTTGTCGCAAGCACAGACTTCGATGTATTTTATTCCAATTTTATGAAACTGACACAAAGTAGTGCACAACTGTGAAGTGGTATGATACAAGGCTGTAAAAAAGTTTTACACCACATCTAACGTGGGGGCTCAATGTAGGTATTGAGTCCCCTTTACTCTGATAACCGTGAAAATTGCCTTTCAGAAACTTTGTGTGATTTAATCTCAGTAGAAATATTAAATGGACTGAACTTATTTAGCGCTTTTCCAGTCATACTGACCACTCAAAGCACTGTACACTAGAGCCACATTCACCCAACCACACTCACTAATGCACACACCGATACGCAGCCTTGCCCAGGGGCACATCAACATGTGACAAAGGGGAAGATGTAATTGAACCCACAACCTTCCGATTGCAAGACTACTCAACTTATCAAGCCACATTACTGATCTGTGAAAGTCTCACACCCCACAAATCGGGCTTTTATGGAGAAGCGGCGAGTAAGAATAGAATTACTTTTGTTAAAGGAGCAAAAGGCGTCTGTAGACCAAAACAAGATGTGTATCAAGCCACGCCTTTCTCTACCTCTGCACCCATTTCCTCTTCTCACCCACCGGCTCCTATGAGCCCATTTGCAGACAAATACTTCTTCTAGTGAAGAAATAAGTAACCATAACTTTATCATTTTATTAGCAAGAGAATGTTTTGATGGCCGTGCTCTCCGCCATTTAGTGCCTGGCGGCAGCATTTTATGGGTAGGAAGTGGGCAAACCCTGAGTGGCAGCTGTTCATGTGCAGCGTGCACGGCTGGCCCGGGTATGTAAACAAGAGACTGGAGAACAACACGTAAAGATAGTGTGTGACATTTAACCATAGTCCATCTAAAAACATACCTTTAGTTTTTTTTAGTTCTTTCTATCTAAAATAATGAAATTTCACTTATTGCTCCTTTGAATAACAAATATCACTAGAAGTCCCATTCTCAGTTTTCCACAGGTTTTGAAAGGGACCAGCAAGCATGATGAAGAGCCTGGTCTATTCGGATGAGACCAAAATTGATCTTATGGCAGCAAACTAACACTGTACACCACCCTGATCACATTTCCGCTATGAAGACACACGGTAGTGGCAGTGTCAGGCTTTTTTCAGCAGGGACAAGGAAGCTGGTCAGATTGATGGACGCAAATACAGGACAAACTGCGGGAAGCAGCAGACGACTTGAGAGTGTGGTGAAGGTTCACCTTCCAGCAGGAAAACAACCCATCCAGTCAGAGCCACAGCGGATGGTTTAGATCGAAGTCCAGACCTAAATCTACTTGAGAATACAATTGAAATGATTCTCAATTCAATTGAATTGCTCATCGTCCAATCCAACCGAGACTGAACTATTCTGCTAATCAGAATGGGCAAAAATATTTAGATGTTTGCACCTTTAACAGTTGTACAAAGTGGTTCTGCAAAAGAAAAATGCATGTCACACGTTTGTTGACATGTATAATTCTTCTGCAGCTGCACAGATATACTCATTTGCTCGTTGATACATATAAACCTAATAAACAACATGCTAGTCACTGTAGATTCACTGGCTATAAATCAACCATACTGTTCGACTGCAGCTTTCTACAACATTTATGGTGTTTTCTGGTGCTAAGATGTAAAATGCAATCGTCTGATATGTACAGACATGCCTTGTTATTATTGCTCTGTAGCTACATGTTGATTCCACTACACATTATAGCTGCGTTTTAGCCTGGGAGCACTGCTTGTATACTTGCTGCTCACGCAGCAGAGTTAACTGAATTGTGCTCAGAGGTCTCGCTCTTCATGCTGTAAGAGTAAAAGAAGGGGCTTATAGACCTATTCAAGTGTGAATCTTCACCACATCTTACACAGTCCAGCTCAGCATCCATCTATAGCTAACAACCAGAGACAAGAAAGGGCAAGGACCAGAGCGGCAGCAAATCTCCCAGAGAGAAAACTGCAGGGGCCAGAGGAGGAGATTGAAGCCACATTCCCTCCTCTCATTACGAACTCTGTGCATCGTAAATCTCAGCATACAACAACTTTGATTGGTGGGGCCGGGTGCGTTTGGCAGGGATGTCCCACTGTGTTTGTGCCTGAACAAAGCAAAGTTAAGAAAGTCTGATTCCCTTCCTAAATGATCTGCATATATCCCTAATACAAGAACATACATTTTCTACTTCGACCGAAAACAGCGTCTTCCTTCAATCTAGTTAGGGGAAAATCACACTGTTCACAATGTGCCCTTCTGAGAGGATAATATCTTGCAACGACTTTATCTGCTCCGTTAAAGCAGAAATATGAGAACTACCCCCACGCAACACCACCTGACACCCCCCCCCCCCCCCCCCCACCCCCTCTCTGATTCTCCACATCCTCGACCCACTACCCCCACACCATTGCCCTTGTTTGTCTTTCCCTTTCCCCTGGGTTTGCCGTTTCCTGTCGGGTTGGGCAGCCTCATGTGAGCCATATCTTCCAGACAGCTGTAAAATAACGGGCCTCGCCCTCCCTTTCCACCCCACCCCCCTATTTTCAATCTCTCTCCGTTCCCCTTTTTTCCCTCCATTTCTCTCCCTGCTCTCCTGGTTCTCATCACCAGGCTCCAGAATTCAATTAGGTAAAAGCGGATCATTCATCTCAGCCCTCAGTGTTTTGATCTCCCCTCCGACCGTAGGCCTAACAAACATATCAGATGGATTGGACGATGCTGTTGTTTGATGTTTGACATTTTCAAGCTGCGCACAGATGCTGATGAGCCCCATTGTGTTATTTATAGTGCCGAATGTGACTTTTACTTTGAATAACAGTCTGATTGTTATCAGACTATCTAGCAAAAAAAATGTTAAGCACAAATGAACAATATTTAATGCATTTTTTTAGTGCGACTAAACCATCCATCTACCGAATTTTCTCATGCTGACATGCAGACCATTAAGCCTATCACCCATCACTCAGAACTACCATAATATACCCTGCTTCCCTGGTTCCCGCTCACGGAAGACAGCTGGAGAGATTTACTGGGAGTGTGAGAGCGCCATTTTTTTTTTTTTTTTGCACGACTCACGGCTGACAGAGTTTGACCAGATCCTGGTCTGTGGTCCCTGGATGCAGGCCACGGATGTAAAGGTTGGTTTTGCTGAGCTGCTCTGGCCCGCTGTTGCTGTTGCTGCTGCCATTGCTGAACGTGGTCGTGTTGCCGTTGCCGTTGGGGCTTGGAGGAGCCATCTGATGGTTGGAGGGGGACACATATGTCTGCTGCAAGAGAAAAGAAAAATAAACTACGATCAGATTCGAAACATTACAATCATACAAATAGGAAATACTCAGTTTGATGCTGTGTCACACCCAGACAAGTTATTTATTAAAGTGTTTATAGTACTTTAGTACTTTCTAAATAACCAGTGTAAAGAAAAGCCAGCTGACCAGAATGCTGCACCATAAAAGCATAAAAAAATAGGCCATAACAAATGTTATACAATTTAAAAGTTACCAAAAAGAAAATCGAAAACAACTAGAACCTATAGAGCAGGGTTAAAGAACATCTTTAAACAATATTTAACAACAGAAAGTAAAGGTGCTTGCAGCATCAGAGCGATTGACTTAAACATTCACAGAAAGCTACTGGAGAAGGCCGGCTCTGTTCTGAGGAACTTCTAGACTGCAGCCAAGACCAATCACCATCTACAACAACTTTTAGGGGAAAAAAATCCCTACATTATGAGTAACAACAACCTTTAATTTCCCTTTGGGATTAATAAAGTATTTTTGAGTTTTAATTTGATCATAAAACTGCAAAGCGTTTTAAACTTTTGGAGCCGCAGCAGCAAAAAGCTCCAACCCGTAGGAGTTTGCTTCACATCTTTGAAACAATCATAAGCATCATTGCGACATGGATATGAATGCAGTGCCTCAGCCTCAGACAGACAAAATGTGGCAAAGACTATTAAAATAATTTAAAACATGGCTTAAAGACATCAGGAAAACATGAAATTGCTTTATTCTTGTCGGAAATTGTGGTTATGACATTGATTTAATCACATTTCCTTGCTCTTCTCTTTCTTTTTTCCTATAACAATGTACCCAGTAGGGATGGGCGATATGGACCAAAAATAATATCCCAATATTTTTAGGCTGGATGCAGATATATATAATATTTATTTCAATATGTTTTTCATAACGTAACTATCAAAGTAATTAAAAAGGCATCTCGGAGTTAAAGCTTTATCCCAAATATCTCACAGGCACATTTTTTAAGGGAGCTATAAGTAAGATATTTACAGTAAAATCAACCTAAATCATTCTCATTTGTCACCTGGGATAGAAGTAACATTCCCTATAAACAATCGGTCCTCTCCATCAACAATGTCTTAGTCATATTTTTCTCCTTTGAAACCTAGAGGTACGGTACGGAACTACTTCAGTTCAGAGTGTAGCCCATGTTTAGTTCCTCAGCCAATCTTACGAGATTCCCAAAACAGAACACAGCATTTGATATTTTATCTTGGCAAAGAGCAGCAGCCTGCAAGCATGGAAGCCAGTAAGAGAATCGGACCAGAAATAGAACAGAATACAACATTGTATACCTATCCTGTGTAAGTAAAAATTCACAACAGCAACACACCGTTTAAAAACGGCATATTGGATCGTGATTGGCTAGCTGTTGTACCGATTTGAGCCACAAGGTGTCAGTATTACTTATAGTTCCTTTAAGAAACAGTAGCAGATAAATATGAGAAACAGCAAAAAAAAAAAAAACTTACAAGAATACATAAAAGTATAATTCTAACACAACATAGACCATCTTGATATAAACAATGCAGTCTCATCTTATATCTCTTTTAAATCTCAATATTTTAAAGATGTCAATACATTGCCAAGCCCAGGTACCCAACACTCTGCTTAAGCTTTTTACACCTTGGTCACTGATCTCTAATGTCAGGTGTACTGATAAAAGACAAGGTAAGATCCTCCTAGGCACCAAAGACAGATATTTACATAAAATTTGCGTCTGACTTGTCTAGTCTTCCATCAACCTTAAAGAGCACACGTCAACCCTCATTGAGCTCCACAGGTCACTGATGTAAGCCTAAAAAAGTGCTAAACGGAACGGCTGTCGGCTAGCAGTGCTTACACTATGCTAAAAAAAAAAAATCCAGACTCTTTAAATGAATTGTTCCATGATGGTGGAAAAGCCTACCAAGGACTACCATAACTGAGACGTCCCTGTCTCATCTTCAGGGTATTTTGAAGGCCCAGCTCTTCAGGGAGCATCTCATACCCTAGCTAGCACATACTCTGTACTTCCCCAACCCCCTCTACTACATCTCTTTCTGAACACCCCTCTATGCCTGCTCTCTATTTCTACACTTTTAACCCTGTCACCTCTGACAGAACTTGACTTGTGGTCTTCCTTCTAAGTAGCTTGTTGCTAGATTGAATATTAACCGTACAGTTATATCCTCATTTGGAAGTCACTTGGGATAAAAGTGTCTGCTAAGTGATTAAACATAAACAGATGTGGTAAGTTCAAAAGCAACATTAAAAAAGACAGACTGCAGTTTGCAAGTTGTTAGAGACGGTAAATGCTTATCCCTACATTTGAGGGGAAAAAAGAAAAACAGCATGCAAGCTAGAGAGCACCATAATAATTGTGAAGTACTGGGGTAGCCGCATCGTGTTATAGGGGTGTTTTGGAGCTTGAGGGACTGGTGCACTTCATTATGTCGATGGTAACATGAGGAAAGAACGTTATGTGAAAATGTCGAAGTGACGACTCAACACACCAACCAGTAAGTTAGGCCTTGGCCACAAACGGGTTTTGCAAATCGACAGTGACCCCAAGCATACCACCCAATTACAGAGAATTTGTTCCTACCATTTGCATTTCCAGCTCTACAGAACAGACGGCGGCTAATGTTTAAAGCAGTGGTCTCAAACTCCAGTCCTCCTGCAACTTTTAGATGCGTCTCTGCGTCAACAAACCTGACTCCAACATGAGCTCATTAGTAGAGCTCTGCAGATCTTGACTGCACGCTAGTGAGACAGTTTAGCCATTTGACTCAGGTGTGTAGGACAAGGGACACGTCTAAAGGTTGACCAACCTCGGAGGATTTAAGCTTGAGACCACTGGTTTGAAATCACCTGGTAAAGTGGGCAGGGTGAAGGAAAACTAGGAAGGTTTTTTACTTTCTGAAGCCGGGTTTACCCACCTCTAGCAATTAGAAGCCTGAGGATAACACAGTCAATGCTTTGGAGAAGCCATCGGTGCCAGAATGAATGTCACACGAGGAGCAGCTGCTCGCCATTTTTTAAAAGTATGGTTGCACGCTTGTGTTTCTTCTCCTCGAATTTTCGAATCAAAAAATCTGAACACTCCCTGGAATCTTTTAAATAAAAAAAAAAAGTATTTGCTAATTCTCACAGTACCTTATTTCACTGATCAATCAAAATCCAATCCAGCACATTTTTTTTCACATTGCTCTCTTTAGTCAGGCACTTAACAGCAAAGGGCTAGAAAGGTTAAATTAACATAATCTCAATAAGCCAGTGCGATAAAAGTGTTGTATCTCTCCAACCACATTTCTGATATAATTCACAGGAACACTCTTCATGATGGGTCAGATCATGAAGAGTGATCTGTAACACAGCAGCCTGGAGCAGGGAAATGCAAGCATACCCAGGTGTGTGTTGCCTCTTATCATTTGGGAAAAAAATAATAAAAAAAAACATAGAACATCGAACAAAATCCAGCTGCAAATTCTTTGAATGGGCTTATTATTATCGGTGAATAAACAATACCAAAAATAAAAAAACATAAAGACTCAAACTTGTCATAAAACAAGATGCCTGCTTTGCCACTAGTCCAAAGTTGTAAGTGAACAGGCAGGGTTATAACAAAATAGTTAGCAAATAGATAATGGTTCTTGGATGGATGGATGGATGGATGGATGGATGGATGGATGGATGGATGGATGGATGGATGGATGGATGGATGGATGGATGGATGGATGGATGGATGGATGGATGGATGGATGGATGGATGGATGGATGGATGGATGGATGGATGGATGGATGGATGGATGGATGGATGGATAGATAGATAGATAGATAGATAGATAGATAGATAGATAGATAGATAGATAGATAGATAGATAGATAGATAGATAGATAGATAGATAGATAGATAGATAGATAGATAGATAGATAGATAGATCTGTCAGTAGGTCAATCTGGATCAGAGTTTGGGTATCTAAAGAAATTTACTGCTCAATCTGCCAAAGTTATGTGGAACCCCAAGTGAGATGGGTGCGACAATAAAAACATAAACCAGAGAAACAAGATTTTTTATGACTAAAAGACAGATGGAGTCTCCTAAAATCACAAAAGGCACATTACACATTTATCGACACATTTATTGAGCTACAGTAGTGTCTTTCAAGTTTCCTGGTTTCCCCATCATGCTCTGATTTTCTAAGAAATAAAGGAATGGTAGCATCCAATATTCTTCATTCTGCACAAGAATAAAAATGGTCTGAAGTTTATGAGGCTATTTAGTCTCCCCCTCTGCCTTAAAGAGCTCTAAAATAACAAGACCTTTACCCTAATAGGGAAATAATCTTTATCACGTCAAAAGAAAATGGCCATTTAGCTAAACTGTATACAGATTACTAATGAAACAGCTTTTCTTCAAGAAACATAAATCAGTTCGTGGACAAAAAATTTAAACCGATCGACACAAATCTTTGGCTAGCCACTGTTTCTGTATCTCTGACACACTTGTAGTGATTTTTAATAAAAACAAAACCATGTGACTCTAAGTTTTATTCCATATAACTGTGTATGTATTGTTATGCATAACAGAAATTTTGATGAGCCTCTTGCTGACCTACTTTTGCAAACTCCACAATTTTAAAAGGAACAAAATGATAATTTGGGAGCTAATATATATATTTTTTAATAATTTATAGGAAATGTAAATAACACTACAGCAGCAGCACAGGTCGAATTCAGCTCAACCCTATTGTACTGGAAGAAATGTCTAAATGAATCACAGGGGAAACATCTTACATTTTTAAATGTTTTTTGTTTTGACTTTGTTTCTGACATTGTGTTTAAATCCCACACAAAAACTTAAAAACGTACAACATAATTTAATTGCTTTTTTTAAACAGAAAAAAACGACAATCCTATTGCTGCTAATACAATGTAATATTTAGATTATTCCAGTAATAAGTGTCATCTATAATAATTATAAATTGTCATTTTGATTCTGACACATGGATGTTAACAAAAATACATAAAAGCAGATTTTTGTAGAGTAACCCAGGTATAATAAGCTGATATAAGCTTGTCAAGTCAGTCATTCTGTTGGGGTTGTGTCTGCATTTGGGGTCTTAACAAATGTGCTACTCATAGCACCCCAACTGCAGGTATATAACATTGTTACCTTACTAAGACTGATCTTTTATTGGCACATTATGCCATCTGAGCAATTCATGACCAGAAATGTTACCAAACAGCCTAATTTGTCTTTCTTGTAAGCACGCATAAGGTGTAGGAGCCTAGAATGGGTTATTCAGTGATGCATCCGACCCTCTTAAGTTACATAGGTGAGTTTTTTGAATATCAAAAAAGAAATATATACAAAAAAGAAAAAATAGAAGCAATGTTTCACAGTTCACAGTTCATTGGAGATCCAACATCTGGTAGACAAATGCTATTTTAATAAACACTTTTATTAAAATTTGTCAACAGTATAGCTTATTAATAACGCAAATGTAAATATTTCTACAACAAATATATTCTGCGTCACTAATAAATATAAATCAGGTGAAAAAAAAGGAATTGGATAATATATGTTCTAAACCTTTTCTGGTCCCTCCCAATACAGATGCCTCATCTTTTCAAAACTGATCTTCAGCTTTCAAAACTTAAAGCCTCTTTTTTTTACTGAAGGTAAGAAAACCACTGCGACTCACTGAGTCCATTTATTTTCACCTGCTATTTAGATTTATTCTCACCTACTTTATTAATGCAGCAACACTGTGCAGCTTGTTTTTTTCACAATCACGATTGCTACCCTCCCTTGCCTTCTCCTCCAGGAAAAAAAAAAAAAAAAAAAAACATCAGTAGGGATTCACCTGCAACAGCTTGGAGAGATAAGACACGACGGGAGAGACCAGAGAGTCCGGTGCCGAGGCCTGGTTGGTGAGGCCTGTCTAATTGGGATCTGAACTTGTTAGGGGAAAGTGCTAATCCCTCTCATGTGCATTCAAGTCAGAAGGTAATGTCTCATTAAAACCGCTCTGCTAAACCTCATCTGAGAAAACGATGGCAGGGAGTCAGATATGCATCTAACCCCCACCAACCGCTCCGGCTCGAGGTGTTTTTTCAGCCATGTAAGGTAATTTACAATGTAATGGTGCAATCATTAACAAATATGCATGAAGAGCACAAGAGAATCTTAGAAGGGAAGGACAGAACATCAGCCTTCAAAGCCTTAGAACATCATTTTTACAGCTCTCACCTAAATCGGTGCCAAAAGTCTGACCGCCTATAGCCAGCCCATTTCCCCTGATTTTTTACAAAGTTGTTTTAGTGACGGCCCTATTACTGTATAACTACTGTGTATACAGTAATTGCTGTGTACTGCAGTTTTCAAAAGCATGGAAGTCAAAACAAAACCAAAGTGTTCCATGATTCCATTCACAGAGCTTTAATGAGATGGTAGAGGACGTCCTGGAGTAAATGGAGTTTCCTCCTGCTTAGTGGAGTTTTAGGGTAATACAGCACCGCCCTGCCAACCTGTTACTGCACACTGCCGGTCAGCTGGCTGATAAGAGGCTGCTACATCTTTCTGATACTGATAGAAAAGACCTATTTAGCTTTTAAGAGTTATTTTCGGTTGGGAATAACATGGTTGTATTGCTTCTTTACTTTCCATGCATACTGCCATACTGAAAGACGTGGGTTACGCATGTCTAAATGCGACAGAGCAATGGGAATCTGGTGGAACATCCCGTTCCGTCGCATCTTTAAATAGTTTCAGCTTTGATGTGCTTCTGTGCTGAAAAGACCATGTGTGTTGGGATCACAGTTTTCCACTACGTCAAGACCAGGTATGTTACTTTTGCTGTAATGTTCTTGCACGGTTTCACTTTAGTGTCATATTTGAGAGCCAACTGTCCATCTGGGAAGGAAACTTCAATGCTCTGTGAGTGCATTATAGAGACAACTTGGTTTCACTTTCAGTTGTATGAATGCAGCATGCAGAAAGTCAGTGAATCTTCATCAGTGCAGACAGAATAGCTTCGTGTGAGATTCAGTAATGTTATTGCTGGGTCATTGCAGTGATATCTGAGTCTCTTCAGTTCTGTAGCAATCTAGCAGCAAATGTTTAAAATATATGGAGTGTGAGAGCTGTGGTGCTCATTGTGGAGATTTTTTTTTTACATATACTTTGCTTATTTGGTGATCAAATCATGTATGCTATCAAATGCCTTGTACAGCACTGTGTCTTTTATGGCATTTAAACAAAAGCCAGATATGCACCAGATACCTGTCCATCCTATTGAGGAGGCACTGTTTTAAAACTACAGTTGGCAAATTGTTTTAAATAAAAGCTATTGGACCATGCCATAATTGTGTTTGTGCATACGTGCGTGCGTTAATACCATGATACCGTAGAAGGTGGCATTTTTACTCACATGTATCCTACTAAGAGAATCTCAAACCAAATGTCTTCACACTAAAGAAACCGAGTATTTATGCTGATAATGTTTTTCTGGTTTTGGGGCCAAAGATTTATCCACTTCTAATAAGTGTGTGTGTGTGTGTGTGTGTGTGTGTGTGGGGAGTGTGTGTGTGTGTGTGTGTGGGGGGGGGGGGGGGGGGTAAAAGAATGTATTAGTGGATGAGTCCAAAATATTTGTACAGTTTCTCAACATTCCTTGCAGCAGGACAGATCTGTGGGAAACAACTGACTATTCCTGTTCCTACATCTGCAAACATGCCACCCAAGCATTTGTTTTATTTTCAGATTTAGGAGTTACAGATGCAGATAAATAAATTACACATATATATATATATATATATATATATATATATATATATATATATATATATATATATATATATATATATATATATATATATATATATATATATATATATATATATATATATATATATATATATATATATATATATAGACAGAGAGAGAGAGAGAGCATGGTCCAGAAGCTGTGTGTGCTTCAGCCAGCAGCTGAAGACTGATGAGATGATTACAGTTGGAGGCGGCGGAGGTGATGTCTGCAGGGACTGCAAGTGACTCAAGGTCTATTTGAGCCGAACAGAACGATATGGGGCAAAGGGAGCAGGATGTGGGAACGTTCTAGTTAATAGTGAAGACTTAATGTCTAACTCTTCAAAGCCAAACCTCCCTGGCAACCCAAACTTGCTTTGGTGAATACAGCTCAGGTCAGAAATTTACATACATAAACACTACATGTACTAATATTCTCTGAGCCATTCTTCAAGATTTTAGATTTGTACTTATTGTTAAAAATTCAAATGATATTATATATTTTTTCTTCATTACAAACATGAACATCGATTATCATACATACAATGATTCACAATGCAATCTGTAATTTACTCACAAACGAAGTGGTCATTCTCCATGTTTTGACCCACTTCCATGTTCGAATGGTTTTTCCTTTTGGGTTACTTATTCGATTTACAGCAATATGCACAAAAGGGGAAAAAAGTAAAAAAACGTGAGGTACTTAAAAATTGAATTATAATGTGATCAAATCAAATAATAGCTGAATTTGGTTTTAGTAATCTTAAAAATCCCATCTCTAGGACTGCATAGATAATTTCTCTTTAGAAATAAAACCAAATTACGTTGTGGTGTAACCAGGTTATGTGTAGAGATATGACTTAAACATTAGCGCCTACCTGAATGGTTAAAGGCACAGCGGAAAAGATCATAGTATAACAGGTGCAATCTCTTTGCAGTAAATCCCAGAAATGTAAAGTAAAGCAGTGCGAACCAGATAAGCAAAGTGATGAAAACCTTCAACGTTCTGTCGCTTAAAGGTGCTCCTCTCCCCGTGCCTTAATCCATTAATTCTCTCCCTCTTAACCATTTAAAACTGCTTTTAGCAAAAATCAATGTTCGAAACAGGCGGGAGGAAGAAGAAAAAAGCTTGAAGTTAATGGGAAGCAGAGTAAAAAGGGGAGTATCTCCTAATCCTTCTCTTCTCTCCGCCCTTTTCTCAATAATAAACGACGTAGATCGGCATTTGATGCTGGATTTACAAGTCTCCCCTCTGTGTGCGACTTTAACTCTAAGGGATGGGGGGGGGGGGGTTAAACGTGCAGGTTTCACTTCAGGAAAGAAGGGTTTTAAAATTGGCAGAGCCCCTGTGGAAGCGAACGCATTGTCTGAATCCAGGATTCCAGGAATTCCAGGTCATTAATCTGAGCAATCTAAATTCCTTCCAGCTGTGAGCCAGAGATGGGAGTGACACACGCACTGCGGGAAGCGTTTGATTTCAGCTGTTTCGGATGTTTTCCGAGAACTTACTCATAAGGTTGCACTTTCATTAATGCTTATATAATTTTCAAAGAGCCATATGAATATAAATTTAAGCCAGAAGAATAGTTTACACTTTAATCAGGCATGTTAGTTTGCAAATGCATGGTTTAATATTGGTTAATTTCAAACAAAACATGGTATTTTTTTGGTAAAAAAAAAATAACTAGTTAAATATTTTGATTAGAAATTGATGATGACTGAAAATAGTGGTTCAGTAAACCACTGTTCTTATTCATCACGTGTGTTTTTCAGAAAGGCCCTTGTGTTCCACCTTGTAAAATGAATAGATATATAAACTTAGTAAGGTTAAGATCTGTTATAAGCCATATTGTGAAGAAAGTTTCTGCACTGGAGCAAAATTTCTAGTTTCAGTGTGGTCTTAGCTGGTTTAGCCTCTACGCTACTTACGCTACTTGCTAATATGCTGGCCAGTTTGACAGCTAGGAAGCTAAACTTCTTAACGTTTTCAGGTCCAAAAGACATTTTGTTACAATAGATTTTGGCAACAGTTTAGGCTTAAATAAAAAAAAACAGTTCTGAGTTTTTTTTCTTTTCAACTTGGAGGACCTGCGACAGACTGGCGACCTGTCCAGGGTGTACCCCGCCTCTCGCCCGTTGAATACTGGAGATAGGCACCAGCTCCCCTCGCGACCCCAACAGGGACAAGCGTGATGGAAAATGGATGGATAGAACTTGGAGGACATAACAGAGGATCTCATGAAATAAATTATGACAATGCTTGCTATTCATAATGACCTTCCATAGAAAAAAAAAAGGTTTCCTGAGTTGTGCTCAGACTGAGTTTTCTGATTGTTTGTATTTTCATACACAGAAATTTAGAGACCTCTAGATATCTTCAAAGCAAAAATGTACATGCAGAAAAAACTGCAAATAAACAAGCACGCATAAATAACATAAATAAGTGTTAACTAAAGACTTTAAAGTGTTATTCGCCCTGTACCACAGAGCATTACTCCGCCCACATCTGATATTTGAAAAATGTGCCTAAAGGAGGTGGTGCCCTGCAGCCCAGGGAACGTGGAAGTGGTGACGGCTGGGTGTAGTTAGAGCTACTAGAACAAGGTAAATAAAAGCTAAATAAACTGATTGAATGGTAAGGGACGGAGCTGCTTTTATACCACACAGCGGCAGAGCCAGTTTTTCCGGGTGACGTCGCAATATCTTTTGAGCCCTGATTCAAAACTCAAATGCAGTACACTTGTTAAACATGAAGATGGCGCTACATAGATGTTTTTAGGCACAAAAGCGGGATTTTGACAAATATACAGTAAATTATCAAAATAATGAATGGAAAATGTAAACAGCACTATAAGACATCCATGTATACAGTTTAACACAAAATAAATGTTTGGATATGGTGGTGAGTTACCCTTTAATCTTGACCAAAGTCTGTATTTTGTAGAAAATAAATAACTTGCTGGGCTAAATTTGTTAACAAACACTTAATAATTTAAATAATTATGTTGTAATTTAACACCCCTGGGTCTTTCTGCATGGAGTTTGCATGTTCTCCCTGTGCATGCGTGGGTTCTCTCCGGGTACTCCGGCTTCCTCCCACAGACCAAAAACATGACTGTTAGGTTAATTGGCTTCTCCAAATTGTCCTTAGGTGTGAGTGTGTGCGTGAATGGTTGTTTGTCCTGTTTGTCTCTGTGTTGCCCTGCGACAGACTGGCGACCTGTCCAGGTGAACCCCGCCTCTCGCCCAGTGAACGCTGGAGATAGGCACCAGCACCCCCCGCGACCCCATGAGGGATAAAGCGGTTCGGAAAATGGATGGATGGATGGATGTTGTAATTTAAAAGGTTTAAATCATTAGAAGGATTTAACAGCTGACTATCTTGAGGAAATTTGAAGCTGTTAAAGCGATTTATAACATATATAGTTATCCCGAACAGTAATGTATAATAATTTAACAGCTTTTTTTGAACATGAATATGTTTTGTTAAAACATGCCCAGAGGGTGCAGAATCCATAGAGCATAAAATACATCTTAGACTCATTTTGCTATAATGAAGGTGTCCTGCAGAAAATTACCCATGGAGGTCTCAAACGGCCACAATAATCACCAAATTAAAATTAAAAGAGCAAAAGAGATAAAAAAAAAATATGAATTCACAAATACTGCCAGCTATACCTCACATTTTACACACAGAATAGAAAAGTTTGCACCTGACTATTGCATTTTAGTAATAAAGTTATTTGAATAAAATCAGCTTTTTAAATAGGTCAACAATAGGTCATTTGTTTAGGCGTTTTACATCTTAAAAACTGTTCTAAAATTGCAGGAAGTAAATTGCACACCAATATATATATATATATATATATATATATATATATATATATATATATATATATATATATATATATATATATATATATATATGCACACCAATTTCACTGCTTAAACTGTAACAGTCTGAGCATTTCTGCACAGCGAGGACCCAAAGTGTTTTAAACCGCTTGCATCGCTGCAAATAATCCTATAGGCTGAATCGCTTCCTTTTCAGCTGGGTTTCTATGTAAAATATACGGTCTGCGCAGGAGAAGCGACTGAGAATAGACAATTTAACCCTCATGAATTATTCATCTCCCAGAGCAAGCCAATCAATATTACAGCTCGCACACTGTTCCAGTTTGGAGTCACTGTAGGCTACTCTTCGGCTAATCTGTACATTCAGCATGGTGATCTAAAACAGGCTGCCTGTACTTTCCTCTCCTCTCCGCGCTATGCAAACCCTCTCAGTAATTATATCTGAAGGGGTGGGGCATCATGGAGCGCGTAAAAGAAGAAGAAGAAGAAACAAAAAAAAAAAAAAAAACTTTACAAACTTGTGTTAAATTCAACAAAAACAAAACGACGCCCGGCGCGTTTATTTGGTTCAGTTCACAACAGACACCGTCCTTTGCGCTATTTTTCTCGCACTCTTTAGGCGCACCGAGTCGGGCAGATGTATGAAACTGTTCTCTGCGTAGGTTGGAAATAGGAAGAGAGCCGCCGACCGTGTCGGAACAAACGAAAGCAAACTGCTCAAGTAATCCACTGGGAACAATGTAACAGGCTCCGCTCTGCGTTACTGTCGTGTCACAAAAAAAACGCACGGCAAAAGCCAAAACGCGAGCGCCGCCACAGCCGGTAAGAGAGTTTTAACGGGATCCAATTTCAAGGACACTGCAGTTTAAAAGAGCCGAGCAGATTTTTAAGTGGAGAGCCTGAGCCCGAACAGCGCCGCATCGACGGCTGGCTTTCTCTACTTCAGCAGAGAGGCGATAGAAGTGCTTCTTTACCTTCTTGTGGCTTTTGCCGGTGTAGCCGCCGTACGGGCTGATTCCTGTCCTTGGCGGCACCGAGAGCAGCATTTTTTTTTTTTTTTTTTTTTTACGCGGCGCTGTGTCCGGAGGAGCCGAGAGTCAGCTGACGTCAGTCAGAGAAATTCAGCCAGAGAAGAGCGGCGGTGATTGGAGTCGCTCTCTGCGCGGCACGCACACCCACCGCACAGCCTCTATATGTTTATGTGTTAAAGCTGCTGGTCAGACGATTCTCCGAGAATCAGCCCGGAACATCTCTTACCTGCAGTACGCCTCCTGACCAGTTGTTTTCCTGTTTGTTTCTCTATTTCTTTTTAAATGGTTTTCATAAATATAAAATCTAATCCCCCTAAAAGCAAGCTGACATGCCCACATGCCTCTGATGACATCACGCAAGGCAATTTATCAGAGTTCTTTTGAGTTGATTTATTTGTTGTTGCTTTTTTTCTTGTGTGTGTGTCTCTTTTATTAGAATGTTTTGAATCAAACTCTTTGCTGGATAAAATGCTTAAGCTGTGTGTGAGAACACAGCAGGGATTTAGAAAAATGTAGCATGAAGTTTCACTTCCACTTAAGAAGTGTGCAGTATACAGGTCAGCGAACAGGAAGATTGGCTAATTACGGTGGCGCTTACTGCAACAATGCAAGCCAAAATAATTTATTTAAGGTTATATTATGTGATAAAACAGACAAAAAATACTTAATACTCTTAAATAAATATTTCAAAGCACTGTGTACAATTTGTTTAAATAGATAAAAAAACCCAGATGTGCTTATAAATAGTTTATATAAATAGGATAAACATGCAGTATTTTCTTTGAGGATGTTGATGGAGGTGCAAAGAGGGTCGGAGGCAGCACTGAAGGTAGCAGAGATGAAGATGCATCACATGAACAGCTCATGTTGGATATATTAGAGAGATAATGTCAGAGAGGCCAGACTGAGATGGTTTGGAGATACACTGAGCAGGGATAGTGGGTACATCATTAGAATGTTTCATTATAGTAGATCTTTATCAGATAATGCTGTATCAAACTTTTGAGTCTGTCCCCCTTTTAATTTCCTCAGTATCATAGAATTGCCCAGCAGATGGCAGCAATGTTATTTCTTCCCATTCACAAATTGATGCTTTTGTTGATGGTGTCACTTCCTCGTTGTGTTTTGCATTAGACAACGGAGCCCCCTTGAAAAAGAAGGTAATTATTCAAAGGAAGCTGGCTCCCTGGTTTAATTTAGAGCTGTGTTCTTTGAAGCACATTGTTAGGAAATTGGAGAGAAAATAGTGGCCTACACATCTGGAGGAATCCTACCTAATCTGGAAAAACGGTCTACTGTTGTATAAAAAGACCCTTCGCAGAGTTAGATCAGCATATTTTTCATTATTAGTAGAGGAGAATAAAAATAATCCTGGGTTTCTCTTCAGTACAGTGGCCAAATTTACCCAGAGTGAGAGCTCTGTTGATCCATCCAATCCCTCAGCTCTCAGCAGTAATGACTTCAAACTCTAGGGTCATTTCCGGAGTATCACAAGGTTCAGTCCTTGGACCAATTCTCTTTACTATATATATATATATATATATATATATATATATATATATATATATATATATATATATATATATATATATCTATCTATATATCTATCTATATATCTATCTATATATATATATATATATATATATATATATATATATATATATATATATATATATATATATATATATGCATATGCTTTCAATTGGGAAAAGTATCAGACAGCATGGGATTCATTTCCACTGTTATGCTGATGACACTCAGCTATATTTATACATAAATCCTGATGAATCCAAGCAATTACTTTGACTACAGGTATGACGTCAAAACCTGGATGACTTTAAATTTCCTCTTAAAAAGACAGAAGTTGTCATCTTTGGACCACAGTCCTCAAAAAATAAACCCAATCAATCAACTAATCTGAATGTCACTTAATTGGCCTCTGGTAATAAGGTAAAAAAAAAAACCTCAGTATTATTTTTGACCAGGACATGACATTTAAACCCATTTTAAACATGTTTCCAGGGTTTCCTTTTTTCACCTCTGGAATATTACCAAAATTAGAAATATTCTGTCTGGACTATTGTAATTCTTTACTACCAGGAAGTCCACAAAATGTAGTTCAAAGTCTTCAGCTGATCCAAAATGGTGCAGCAAGAGTTCTGATGAAAATCAACAAGTGGGATCATATTTCTCCAATTTTAGCTTCCCTTCATTGGCTTCCTGCTAAATCAAGAATAGAATTTAAAATTCTCCTTCTAACGTATAAAGCCCTTAATAATCAAGCTCCATCATATATCAGAGCTCTGATTACCCCGTATGTTCCTAACAGAGCACTTCGCTCTCAGACTGCAGGTCTGCTGGTGGTTCCTAGAGTCTCTAAAAGTAGAATGGGAGGCAGATCCTTTAGCTATCAGGTTCCTCTCCTGATATCAACTCCCAGTTTTGGTCTGTGAGACTAGGCTTAAAACTTTACTTTTTGACAAAGCTTATAGTTAGAGTGGCTTATGTTACCCTGAGCTATCTCTGCACTTATGCTGCTAGAGGCTTAAGCTGCTGGAGGACATCAGGGTTTATTTTTCTCACTCTAATGAGTTTTCCTACTGTTCTCCAATTTGCATTTTTTGTTGTTATTTAAACTTTTAACTTTATGTTATCTTTTTTCTCTTCATGGTAGGTACACCCGGTCTGGCGTTCTATTAACTGTGACACCATCCAGGGGAGGCAGATCATTCGCTATTACCATGTTATATTGAAAGGATTCCTTGATCAATGTGTGCTTCTGTGCTTTTTAGTGTCTCTACAACTTTCCACTGTGGCTCTACACTCTTTCAGGAGGAGTGAATGCTGCTTGTCAAGGCTCAATGCAATCTGCTGGGTTTCCTTAGATAGGAAACTTTTTGACCAATATGTCTGGATGATTTAATTGAATTTGACTTTGTAAAGTGCCTTAAGATGACATGTGTTGTGAATTGGAGCTATATAAATAAAATTTAATTGAATTGAATTGGGTCTGGAACTGCCAAGCAGGAGGCCTACAGGAAGACAAAAGAGGAGATTTATGGATGGAGTGAAAGTGGACATGAAGGTAGTTGGTGTGAGAGAAGAAAATGCAGAAGATAGGGTAAAATGGAAACAGATGACTTGCTGTGGTAACCCCTGAAAGGGAAAGGCTGAAAGAAGAAGATCATGATCACTATGTTCTGCATAAGGAAGCTATATTGAACATTAGACTTTGGCTTGTTTGGGAAGCAAAATTTTCAAAGCAGCTGAAATTCTTGTCAAATTTCCAGTCGGGAGCTTGGGAAAATCTGACTTTCCAAGTACCTTCAGAATGCACCGTGCTCCTGATCTGGTCAATGAGTTCCATTCAGATGATTTTAAAGTCCCAATTATGGTTACCGCAGAACCCCCACATCACCAGCTACTCGCACCTAGAGGAAATTATCACCAGCCAGATGGACTCATAATGAGACTGGTCCTAGAAAGTTAAAGCCATCACATTTGCACCTGCAGTGCAGCCTATACCATCACCAGCATGCCAGCCAAGATCAAAGGGAGGAAGTAAGAACAAAATCCCATCCATCAGAAAGAGGGACGTTTTATAGACAGCGCCACTGAGTGACAAATTGTTAAACTATTCAAGCAGAATATAGTATTTACTCGTTTTACAAGTAAGGACAATACATAGAAAATTATCACATGGGAAAAAAAGAAAATTGATGAATACAAACAAATTTTCACCTGCTGAAAGTTCGAAGATAATCAGCAACAGCCATCATGGCATGAAGGTCATGAGAGTGAAACCTTGGCTCAAGCAAACATGGTTAAATCCTGTGTAACTCAATTGCAGCTCAAATGCTCTAAATATGTTGAAAGCTTTTACAAAACACCCTCGTGTTATTGGCAAAGTAGGGTTCTTTCATCAGCAACCTTTTCAAATATATCCTTTGATGAAAATTAGTCAAAATCCATGCTTCATTATATATCCGAGCTGTGTTTTATTATACAAAAAATAAAAAAATAGTTATTTGTATCGAGTACCTTCACTCAATACCGCCTGCAATAGCTGGCAGATGGCACTATCCCCTTTAGGTCAATGATTCTTTGCACCCCTGGCAGCCAGGGGAGTCAGATGAAATGGTGTTGCATTTTGGCACACATACACCGATGTGCTCTGTCATCAGCCAAAAAGCTTGGATTCAGCTCACCAAAACTGGATTAAACCTGGCAACAGTTATGTAGAAAACAGATTCAGTCTAGTTTGGGTGTGTGGTTTTATCAATTTAATGCAAAACTTACCACAGTTAGCCCAGGGCTGTGTGCTAGCACTCATTCTGGGATGTTACTGACACAATGTGGCCTAAGTAACCATCTTGCATTTGCTCACTAAGAAGGCTTTTATTCCATGGATACATCACATTACTGCGGAGCAAAGAGGGTACAAAAGAGTTAAACAGTTATCAGTTTCATGTATGACTCTAAATTGACCACATTGGCATGTCACAGACATGTTTTCTCATCAATGTATTTAGTAGTCACACACCTTTGCAATGAGCTACCTCTTTTTACTCCTAACTGCATTCAAATTTCTAATTTTATATTTTAGAACAATCAAGAAAATACATAAACTATTTTACATGAAGAGAATAAATAAAAGTCCATGAGTGGGATGTTCTAATGGAAAAAAAGGAAGAAAATGCTGCTAATATGGCATGAAAGCCAACGGAAGGATTGCCAAACCTACTAATTCCTATTATCTTTATGTATAGAAATATGGCTCAATTAAATATTATTCTTGAATAACCTTTTTAAAACAAACTTTGGAGGGTCTAAGGAGCCACGTCCAACTCTAGTGCTGCAGGCTGCTGCCATAGAAGAACAAGGGCAGTTTCGTGTAAACATGTTTGTTTGTTTTTTATGGAAAAAAGCTCATCCATTGTGTACCCAAGGATTTTTTTTTACATTTTCGTCTAAAATAAGTCACAGTTCAGTAGTTATCTTGAAACTGATCTGGTAAAGGCTCTCCATGTGCCACATAACAAAACATATTAGTTTTGTTCTGTGTCCATCTGGGGAAGCTGTCACTGTGATCAGATAGGATCCAAGAACACGACCCTGTGGAATGTTTCCATTGAGCCAAATGCTGCGATAGACTGGGGGTTGAGAGAGTAGGTCAGTCAAATAAAAAATATAAAACATGTCAAAATTATAGTGACAGGATTGAGCTGTAATGTAAAACATTTTGAGTATAGCCAACTGAGACATTAAAGGCTACATTTAGATGATCACTTTCAGTGTCTACATGACTATTAAAATCATCCACATGATGTCTTTAAATATTGAGCACTAAATCAGACTAGAAGTCTTAAAATTGGTCTAAAAGCTTCAGAGTAGTGACCGGTAGGTGATCAGACACTATAAACAGAATAACTACAACTTCAACTGTGGTCATAAAGTTAAATGCAAAAAATTACAATCCTAATACTTTCTGGAATATTACCTCAACTCTGTGGTACATTTTGTGACTCAAGCAAAAAAAAAATTCCAATCCTTGTACTTCAGCCATTGTGAAAATAGTGTTAATGACACTTGCAAACCAACTCTGTGGTTTATTCAAGTGAACCTTGCAAAAATGTTAGCCGCTAGTCTTAGAGTTAATGAGGGCGAAGCAACCTTGGAACACATTGAGTAACAAGAATTAGACCAATATTATTCTTTCCTGAGAAGGAAGTAGACACAATGATTTCTGTTAAGAAATATTTTCAAATGTCGTAAATCTGTAATTTGCTCGGTTGCCCAGAAAAACAATGTGCAATCTTAAAATATTTATGTCTATTTTAACTTTATAACCAAGCAAAATCAAAGGAAGATCGAAGTACTTCCCTTGACCTCATCAACCACATTATACTTGTCAAAGTCAAATAGGCTGCTTTATAAAGTGTATTTTTTTATTTTCAAATGCCCACTTTTTATCCATTTTCTCTGTATTTAAAACCTAATTTCAACACTGACTATTCAATGATGTTTAATTCATTCAGAGCAGCTTACCTGCCAAATGTGATGAAATCCGTAACATTGTGACCTCTGTTTAAAGAGTAAATTTTGTTTATTCAGCTGGACCATTTCACTTAACTATAAATAAGGCAATCATCTTTGAATGAAACATAAATTACTGTCAAGTTCAGTAATTATGAAACAAAGAGTTATTTACAAAACAATTAATAAAACAAATCGGTAAATCCAATATCAAATATCTCACTTTATAGATTGTAATTTCAGTTTAGAATAAATAAAGGAGCATTTGGTGCTTTCGTTCCAGAATAATTTGCTAATGTAACAAACGGCTTCTGAGGCAGCAGGATTTTATTCAGATATGATGGAAATGTACTCGCCCAAACAATATTACAATATGTTCAATACGGATAAACGACACTGTAATGCAAAGTTAGGAAAGTAAAGGTTTGTAAAACCTTTACTCTTAATTTCCTAAGAATACTAAATGTTTTTTTTGGGTTTTTTTTTGCTTTTCTTTTTTATTGCAGACTAAACCAACTGGTTCCCTCTCAGAATAAGCAACCATTAAATGTTAAAAAAAATAAAACCTAACTTAATGTTATTTACTGGTAGCTAAAATATAATAGAGAACCCTGTAATGTGTCTATTGACAATAACAAGCTGGACAAAGTTTTATCGACTTTTTTAGATGTTTTAATTGATGACAATTGATGACTTATCCTGGGGGGAGCGGGATCTTTTTGCTAAATAGGAAAAGATCACACCTTATTTATGTTTTTTGTCAGCTGTCCCGGTTTTTATTTTGACAGCTCTTATCTTGTGATTTAAAAAAAAAAAAGTGTTGGTGTAGACAGGAGTTGCTTGGCAACAAAATCCCCTCAGTCTTTTGCCTTGTCCTGTGAACCCTCACTGACTGGGCCTGGAGTGTGAGGAAAACATATGCAACGTTCACTCATCCATAGCGTGTGTTATTTCTTGCCCCTGAATTTGCATAACACGTTCGCAACGTTGAAATCTGTGGGGTGGAGCCCACATTTTTATTGCAATATATGCGCAAAAGGAGGTTTCATAGAGATTTCATCAGGATAGGGTAGCCAGACAGATGGAATTCATGATCTCAGTCTTTCTCTCCAAAGCACATGCAGACACACACAACCCCAAAATCTGATCCATTTCCAGTAAAAAAAATAAAATAGCAGAATTGTACCCTGACATTTCACTTTTTTTTTAGGGTGGACCCTGTTCAGATTACAATTAGGTCACATAGAGTTGCCCCCCCAACCCCCACACCGCCAGTTTAGAATCCATGCATGCTGTGTATTGATATGGTGTGCAAGTGAGTTCCAGAGCTCAAGGCCAGTTTGGGGAGGGACTTTTGGCGAGCCATTCATCAGAAACAGGGAGTAACGCGACCTGCTGGGGGCTCGGAAAACATTTCATCTACAAGCACAAATCAAAAGATCCAGGATAAACTCAAGACTTGCACAAAGGCTGTGTTGAGGGTTTTGCCTGGATGGTGTGTTGAGTTATATGGGGGAGGGCTGCAGATAAGAGAGATTTAAGGTGGGGTCAGCGTTGGGGGGTGAGCACAAACTGCTGTTGCATGCTCTGCATTCCTCAGGTGTTGTCAGCATGCTCGGTGATGATCTTGCTGCAACAAAGCCACGAAGTTGCTCACAAATCAAAGGGCAGCAAGCAGGTAAACCTTGTCAGACAGAAAAAATAGGTACATTAGTTATTCCACATGAGCATTACACAACATTAACCCTTAAAAAAATGAACTAGAGAAAGAAACCATGTTCTAAATTACAGATGGAGGCAGATTGAGGCTATTTAAAACCATCATCTTAAGCCATGTGGAAATTTCTGTTTAAGGTTAATCTGCGAATGGGCTAATGTTTGCCGCCAGCCATGCAGATCTGATGTTGTGTTGCCGATGATTTTGCACCTTTATACCCAAAATCCTTGCGTAAGGAGAGTAGGTTCCAGGAATTTTCGCTCTGCGCACCCATCCTTTGTTTTATTTGCATATTTTTAAGCCGTTGCTGACACTTGGATCAAAGAGAGAGCAGGTTGTGGAAGTGTCTGGGACCCATTCTCTCCCTCCCTTTTCCCCTGCTATGTCTCCTCGGCTGGCCTGCTAAGAGCTGAGAGATTGTGTGCAGATGTGCTTGGAGAGAGGCCAGCCCCTCTGCCCTGGGAGAACATGTGGTCTCTGGGAGTGTTTACGCTGGCGCTCTTTCAAGCTGTCTCCCACACAGCGCGCTGGCGTCTGTCTCTCTTTGCTTGACAGTGCTCAGTCCTCCTCCTTCAACAAAGCGGGCATTCTCAGGTTGAGGTGACACCAGCAATTACGCCGGCCTACCGTGTTGACAAACAGCTGGGACTCCACGCCTGCTGTTGACCCCGGTTAACTTCTAATTGATTTCACAAGTAATAATAAAGGACAGCCTATTTGGTGAGAGAAAGAACAACACGCTTCTCTGGAGCGTTTCTAAGTGCACTGAAAAGTCTTTGGGTTGAACTGATTTTGAGACACATCGGCCAGATTCCCCCAGATTCTTCGCATACTTCACATTCTCTCCTGTAATTCAGGCTCTGAAATAAACATCTGTAAGCTGAAAGCCACTTCAAGGATAGCTGACTCCTGGCTATTCTGGTCTGCAAGCAAAATCACAGACTCTCTCCAAGTAAAATGTGCTCCTGTTTCTGATACTTCAGATAAATGCAGATAAAATGGAGGCATGCATTGCAAAAGAGGGAAAATGTATTTCGATACAAGCTCTGGTGGGGAAAATCTCTCATATCAGCGGGTGCTTTAATCAGAACCCCCCACCGCCATATATTTCTAATAATATTGGACCCATGAATGATTCAAATATATGTTGGTTTTATTTTGAGGTTAGTGAGATGATTGAATCTGCATTCCTGGTTTTATTACGTGTATACAGCGCCCTCTGTGGGTTGAGACTGCCAAGCTACTCAAAAATCTTTCAGACAAGCAATTCTCTTTTTTAAACATAGTGTTTTGTTTGTTTAAATTCCATGCAAGGCTATTTTGCTTATCTTAAAACAGATCTTCATTTGTAAGGGATGTTATTTCCCGTGTCACTTTGCTGTAAGGCTTGCGTTCTCTCGTTCACACCTAAGCAAAACCAGGTTTGGGCATTCTCACTACCCTTCTCCCAGGTGAGGTTGAATTTTTACTTAAATGTTGTGATCAGACTAATCAACCTCTGTCACATCCAGTTTCCTTTTTCGTGGAGTTTGAAAACAAACTGCCTCAGAACATTTCCTTAACTGTCCGAACATTGGCTGTGAGAGGTTTAGCTTGGTTCTGCTGGAGGTTTCCTCCTGTTAAAGGGGAGTTTTCCTCTCCACTGTCGCTACATGCATGCTCGGGATAAGGCATTGCTGCAAAGTAAGCGTCACAGTGAAATGTCCGCTGTCGGCACATGTTCTTCTAGGAGTGAATGCTGCAAGTCAATGATTCGATAAAACCAATTTAACTATTGTGTCTGTATGATACAATTGCCTCTGTAAAGTGCCTTCAGATGACGTGTGCTGTGAATTTGCGCTATATAAACAAACTGAAATTGAATCGAATACTTATGACATGCTTGCTAGAGACAAGATTCTATTTTTGTTTTTTAAATCTACAACTTAGCAGAAAAATCCTTAATTACAATGGCTACGGTAGAGTTTGTTGTTTAAAAGATGTGCTTCCGTGTATATTAATTCTGTTGATTTGTTTTGTGGCAAAAATAGAAAAGTAAACACAAATATGTCACTGTTTTTTTATTTTTTTATTTAAGATTCCGGGTATATAAACAAATAAAATGTGTCAATCAATTAAAGCTGTCAGGAAACTTAGAGGAGTTGTCTGGGGTTTGCTTTATATTTGTTTCCAATACTAAATCTGAAAAAAGGTGCCAGCCATTAAATATATATTTACTTGGTTGTCATGTGTGTGCTACACCACCAGGTGACAGGCTTTGCTGCAGGATCCAGAAATAAAGGACCACGTAGCTCTGGACCGTTCACCTCGACCCCGTTACTTTTTGTTTTTTTCCATAATGATCTCTTAGTAGGACACAGGTAGCTATTAAATTGCGTCATTTAGTCACATTTAAACCATAGTCAATATTCATCCTCTATTCTTCTCCACGTATGAGATTAGAGAACGTTGATTGTATGGAAAGCATTTGAAATCGTGATGTTTATGAGCCTTAAACAAGTTGTGAAAAATATTACAACTTGTTATTTTGAGGCGCAAAAAGAAACTGGGGATTCTGAAGAAATGTTGAGCCATAATGCCTGCTGTAGGTGAGCCAGTTGCGACTCCGTTTTCTTTCTCTCTCTCTCCCACCTCCAAGGGTGAGGGGGGAAAAATTTGTATGAGAAGTACGGCAGGATGTTATAGCATATAATCAAACCACTTTTACTTTTTTAGAAGTGAATGATCCTAAATGATACTACTACTCGTAAAATTTAAATTAAAGACATCTTGAACAAAACGTCTTTGTATAGAAATGCATATACCGGTAATAACAAATTCCTGCCCAGTGCCAATTACAGTAAAATTCAAGTGTTTCCCAAAGTGGAAATGCAACACGGTGTGCATTTTTTAGTTTGCTTATTGTGCTTTGAATATACTTGTTTGAGTTTACATGAGCATCCACAGTTTCCCTCCCCTCATTCAGGAGTTTGCTTGGTCTAATGCAGAGGTCTTCAACCCTGGTCCTCAGGGACCCACTGTCCTGCAGGTTTTAGATGTGTCTCTGCTCCAGCACACCTGAATCAAATGATTGCAGGACCTCCTGAGCAACAATACAGGGCTGCAGAGGCCAGTTAATCACCTATTTATTTAAGTCAGGTGTGTGGAGGCAGGGAAACGCCTAAAACATGCAAGTTGAAGGCCTCCGGAATGCATAAAATGTGTTTGCATATATATATATATATATATATATATATATATATATATATATATATATATATATATATATATATATATTTGTATATGTATATGTATTTGAAAAGTCATATGAGCCAAAATCATCATATGTGTGCACAGACCTGGAAAATAAAGCCGATTCTGATTCAAGATTGTTTCATGTCGCCATTGAGATTTTAGTCTGATTTAATCTAGCATCAAAGTATACTGTCACCATCCAACCATCTTTTGTTGGAACATGTACAAACAAACATTTACACGTGCATTCACTTAAGTTAGTGACAACCAGAGGAAGCTGGAGTACCTGGAGAGGACCAGCATATGCTCATTGAGAACTAGCAAAAATTACATATAGAAAGAGCACAGGCTGGCAATGAAACCCAATACATTTTTGATGCAAAGCCAATTTTATCAACTGTGCCACCATTGAGCCTCGGGACCAATGTTCCTGCTATGTCAGTTCTGGTAGCCACATATTTGACTGGCCCCCAACCTGTTTGCTGCATGTTTGTGTTTAAAAAAAAACTTTATTCCTTTAGTTTGGTACATCTCCAAGCTTCTCTCTTCGCCTAATTGGTGTTTTGGACCCGAAACATTGGTTGTTTAAGCAAACATTAGGGCTCCTGCTCCTGGAAGAGGTCTTTGCGATCTGCCGGGGGCAAGAAGCTTAGAGAAAGACCAAGGAGGAGATTTATGGATGGAGTTAAAGAGCACATGAAGGTGGCTGGTATGAGAGAAGACGACGCAGAAGACAGGATGAGATGGAGACAGATGACTTCACACCCACATATCGTATCTATTTTTCATTTCTACTTCTTTTCCGAAACCGGGCAAACCACTCGGCCAATCACATTCAAAGATAGACCAGCATGCAAGATCATTCTATTACATAAGAGAACAAGATACACAAAGAAAGTAAGTATAGTGATACATCCAGGTGTGATCCAACTACAGTGTAAGGGGATTTAATAAATTTGCAAAAATAATAGAATAGAATATTTGGTAAGAATTTTCTTTGTTAATTTTATTGATTTGCTGTGCTGAATGCTGAAGTGTTCAGTTGTTCATGTAAAGATTTGATTGAAAATTGAAACATAGCTGCTTTTAACATATTTATATCACTAATAATCATAGCAAGCATATTGAATAAAAAATAGCTTGATAACACAAAAACACTGTCACGCTAATGTGACTGAAACAGATCGTCTCCCAGCAAAACAAATCCAAGAGTAATTTGAAATCCGTCTATTATATGACCATAGGAATTGCTATACCCTTAAAGAATATGAGTTGGATCGCGGACATGCGCAGTTTGGTCCCTCATCCCAGTTCGAGGCGTTGAGCGTTACGTCACGGGCTCGTCCACGGTGCTGGTGCTCGGGAGAGGGAAGAGGCTGGCTGACCATCCACTCATGCACCCACAGGCGCAGGGAGACGTTGGCGCTCCTCGGGAACAAACGCGTTTTCCTCCCTTTTCGTTTCTGTTTTTTTTTAAGTTTACCACAGCGGGCACCCGGACACGGTGGGCGGCTGCAGCACCCCTTCTTTATTTTTTTTTAAATTTTAAATTTTAATTTTATTATTTTTTTTTGCATAACTGGACGATCCGATTGTCAGGCACGCAGTGATACAGCTTGCACCACGCATCATGTTTGAACGCCGATAAACCAGATCTAAATATACATGACCGCGCTGCTGCATCGCCCGTAGCCTCACCGGGGCTGGAGCGGCTCCCCTGGTTCTTTTCTTCTACCCCGCGTCTGGAGCGACCACCGTGTGGGTGCAACTGGAACAAACAATCCCACTCTCTCCCCCCACCACCACCACCCCTTCCCGGACCACCGAGGACAGGTTCGGATGTGGTGGTTCGGTTCTAGAAATCCAGCCAACTTTTCATCTAATTGGTTCTAAGCAGCAGCAGTGCCATCGGGCATTGCTCAGGAGATGGCGATGAGGTTGTTCTACTTGGGATTTATTCTCTGCTTGGAGGTCATGTCTCCTAACGGTGGCACCGGTAAGAAGCCTGGTGTCGTCTTTATTTATTTATCTTTATTTAATTTAAGAAGGCATGAACACTTTTGTCTGTTTAGAAAAGAGAAGGGGGAGGCCTATATGGTCATCAAAGCTGAAGCCAAGCAGAGGGAAAAATATATATATTTTACAATACAGTCTTCTGGAGTGGAGAGCAGATTTCCAAGAGAGTTTCGTACGTTCAGGTTTATTTTGGCCTGCAAACATAAATAAAAATCCTCCTGAATTTGTAGCTGCTGCTGTCTGAGCAGACAGAAAGGGCCTCCCAGTGAGGACAGCAGACAGTGAGGTTATCCACTGAATATTCAGCAATGGAATCATAGCAGCTCATGCCCGAGCCACCTAATTTATAGAAAGAAAATAATAATAATAATATTGATAAAAAAACGACACGTTTTTGTTTCCATCTGCTGCTTTATCTCTCTTTCCCAAAGCAATCCACGTCATCTCCTAAATTATCACTTACAGCCACAGTTTGGTAGCAACCATTCAAACCCAACCAGCTTTTCGACTTCCAAAATAAATAACATCTTTCTATAAAAAAAAGAAAGGAAAAAAAAGCGGATGTGGGACAACACGTCGCCCAGATCAGCTTTCATGTTTGTTTTCAGTCACTTGGGACAAATGAAAACATCGTTTGTTTCTCCGCCTCTGCTCCTTAATGGCGTGGCTTGCCCTGGCGTGTGTGTGTGTGTATGTGTGGATATTGTGCTGAACTAGAGATTACAGTTTGTTGGTGACAGCCAGGTATTCCGGCAGAAAGAGTGAAACGAATAGTCGGTGCATGCATCCTCTCACCGGTAATTACGAGCCATCAAACGCACCATTGCTCCCCACGATGATGCGTTCAAGACCTGTTGAGCTAACCGCTCTGTCGCTCGCAGCGCATTCCCGTTTCCCCGACCTGGCACCGGGCTCTGCGTGCAACAGGAGTCCACGTGTGCCGTCTCGGTTTCTGGCGTCCCGGGAGGACAAGGGAAGCTGTAGATTTCTGTTACTCATCGCAGGCAGGCAGGCCTGCTGGTTTTTTAGCAGACCTTACATAAATTAAGGCCTGTTCAGAATGCAAGCTGCAGCTGAGGTTGCAAGAAGTATGCAGGCTCCACCCTCGGCCTCCATCACTATGCAACATCTGGACACAGGGAGACCATTAATCCAACTTAGATGTGAGTGAAAAGGGATGGCTGAGGGTGAGGGAGGGGTGAGGCGAGCAGAAGAATCAGTCCACTGAAGTTGATGCATAGTAACTGTACTGTACGGGACTTCTGAGCGACCCCCCCCCCCCCTCCTCTTTTCTTTCGCTTTTGCTTCAATGCAGACAGATCTTCATGTAACCAGAAACATGGTGTTTGACCAGTAGTTTTCCAGGCTCCCCGAAGGCGTTTCAATACATTTTCTTTGGACTGTGACGTTGGTTTTCCACATTTTTAGTCCAGTCTCATATAGGCTAATATCTATTTTTGCAGAACTGAGTTGGTTGCTCCATAACGGTTTAGGATACCACAAAATGAAAATGAGGATCAGAAACGATAAAGGTGCCTCCCAGCTTGTAAAGCTCATGCTGACACCCTCTGTATTGGTTGATCCCATCAGTTGGCTGGAACCTGTTGAGTTTTGCAATGATTTTAATAAGTTTAGTCAAGAATTAGAGATTTCTGCCCTAAAGTACAGAGTTCATCATCTTCCCAATCCGGATAATTCTGGAAAAAAATGTAATTAAGGATGCAATACAAGTTTGAGTTTAGAGACTTTGTGTCTTATTCGATTATCAAAAAAAATAAAACTTTGATTTTTATAGGACAATAAAAAGCTTTTGACATAGATTCCTACTTAGATTACTTTATTAAACGTAGTTTTTCCACATCTCAACTTGAGTTTTGATCCAACTCACAGATCGTTTTATAATCTTTCTCATATCTATATCTTTCTTATATATATATAATTTTTTTTGTCATATTATAATGGATAAAAAAACAGGCACCATGAAGCCAAACAGGACCAACGTCACAGCTTGTTTTTTTTTTTGGCTTTCTGTGTTTGAAACTGACCCCAAGGTTCATCTTAGACGCTAAACAAAGATCTGCAATTTCTGTTTGTGGGGAATAAGGGTACTGCTTATCACAAGTTATTGTTTGAAGGGTCTGCATTTAATCCAGGATCGTCCAGAGCAAATATTTCAAAATATGTAAGGTTTTAACTAGGTTAAACTCGTGCATACACCCATAAAAGTAGGAAATGACCCTTTAAACTACCGCTTTACCGCTTTAAACTAGCTTTAGCTCTGTGTTGTTCCATGAGTGGACAAATATTTTGGAACTGTAAACTTGCATGCCATCCAGTGGCTAGAAATGTGCGATATCTCTTCGAACGTTTATCATCCAGTAGGAAACCGTTGTGGTTATCTATTATGTACCAGATCTGTTCAGGAACCACAAAAGCAACAGCTCCGCGGCAGACTGAAACGTCTCAACAGATGTGGCCCTTTTCAGGGTTTGTTTGCACCAGAGAGGAGCGATTTCGAAATATCTGCTGAAATCCAGTAGAGTTTTACTTTAAACGTAAATGATGAGTCTAAGGCTACGTTCACACTGCAAGTCTTGATGCTCTATTCCGATTTTTTTTTGCTAAAATCAGATTTAGTTTTTTTGAGGTGGCCGTTCATTTTGCTATTAAATGCGTCCGTCGGCATACTTCTGTCTGAACAGTTCAGGACTGCAAAGCGACCCGCATGCACAGATGACATAAGGAAACGTCACACAGCAGCGCGCTGTTTACATAAGTAATGGTGAACGTAATTGTTTCGTAAAAGAAAAGTCAGGGAGGAGGCGAATGTCGTCTCTCCTCGTTTTTATTAGAAAGCTGTTTCGCAATGGGAGCCGACATTATTAAGACCAAATCATAGCAAGACTAAATAAGATAAGAAGAAAGCAGCACAGCTACTCATGGTCGTCTGTGGCGCGCTAACTGCTACTACTGTGTGTGGATGTGTAGTGAGAGCCAGGAGAGTGACGTCAATGATGGATAAAATGTGACACGACCGTTCAGACTGCGCACGCTTTGAAAATATCTGATATGTATCCGAATTAGTACCACATATGGAAGTGGCACAAATCAGGGGTTTTTTCTGTGAAAAGATCGGAATTAGGCTGTTCACATTGACGTGAAAAAGACGCATATGGGCAAAAATATCGGATTTGCGTGGCATTTCCATGCAGTGTGAACGTAGCCTAAGTCACAATCAGGCTATGTTTTGGTGATTGTTCTGATTCAGTAAACTATCTTTATATTCATGCTGGTATTCACATTCTGACACTAATCAGTTTCACCAACAAACACTGAGCGGGCTTTGCTGTTGATCTAAAACGCACGCTCCGTTTTAGGCAAGGCAAGGCAAATTTATTTATATAGCACAATTCAGTACAAAGACAATGCAAAGTGCTTTACATGATTAAAATATAGCAAATTAAAACAGAATAAAAGCAAGTAGGAATAAAATGCAGATAGAAAATAGAACAAAAAAGTGGCGATTCAGTTTAATTAGAACAGTCAAAAGCAATCCTAAACAAATGTGTTTTTAATCTTGATTTAAAGGAACTCAGGCTTTCCCCACCTTTACAATTTTCTGGAAGTTTGTTCCAGATAAGTGGAGCATAGGAACTAAATGCTGCTTCTCCGTGTTTGAAGAATCCGACATGGTGTGAAAAGCTTCGTCCATTTTCCTAAATGAATGCGTAATGAAGAAAAAAGGGATAAAAAATGTTTTGCCGAGAATCAGAATTTGATAAATACAAATTAAATTGTTGAAGTCATAAAAAAGTTCCAAAGTCTCATGAAATAAACCCCACTTTGCACATGAAAGATACAAACGTCCAACTCTGTTAAACTGTGAGCACAAATGTCGCTTAGTAATTTCTGCAAGTCTGACGTTCCTTTAGCTTGTTGAGATCATAATAGACCTGATGGGGAAGAATTCCCTTTGTCAACAATATGGTTTTACATCTTGGTTTAACTTTTTTGTTGTTGTTGTTGTTGTTTTAAAATCCGTGTATTTAAAAATGTCCTTTATCTAGCTAGTGGAGTGGGGAGTTAGAACGTCTTGATCTCCACCACCTTGAAAAGCTAAATCCTGCAAGGGAAATGTTGCAATGTGTCCGAGGCTGCAGAGATCAAATTCCTGAGTTGCCTGTGTGTTTGCCTGACCCTTTCAGCGAGACCCTAGAACCATCACTGAAAACATCTGCCCTCAAAATATAACAGCCTTCATCCAAATTCAACAGATAATGGCGCTTGGATTACTCTGTTGAACCTGTCAAAGCGGAGGTCATTGGGGAGTAATGCTGCACATCACACTGTTTGTTGGCTGCAAAATGTCTCACATAATCACATACAACCCCCGCCCCCAAAAAAAAGAAAAAACAACGGGATAAACAAATGTATTAGGACTAAAATCTTGTCGGTTCACTTCCTTTGGGATCTGCGGCATATTTTAGATGAGTCTTTGGTGCAGGTGTTTTCCATTTTGACCCCTCCGCACGCTGAAAACAATCATGAAGCGATGATGGCAGGCGGGGGATTCTTGACTCCTAGTCAGAGAACGTATCCTGGTTTTTATCCCCTGATTTCCTGCTCTTCTCTACATTCGACGGTGACAAGAATGTAAAGGCAAGCTAAGATTAACGTCGGTGTGCTGTCGCCCCCACACCGTGTGGGCGTCAGACGGCAGTTCTCGTTGAATGAATCGCCGGGGGGGGTTTACTGTAATTGCTGTTTTCTGATCACTGCATCACTGTTTGCCCTGCATGGAGACAATAATCCAAGTGTGGCTTTTGTCTCTATTTATCCCCCCACACACAAATTATAGCAAATCTGTCGATTTTCATACTCTCATCCTTTCTTGTGATAAAAGGACTCTCTGTTTTCCAGAGTTCGTATTTTCCCAACAGCTGTGATAAAATAAACTTTCCTCTGTTTTGTTTAATGTTGGACTCCTCTCTTGGCGCTGCAGCCCGACCAGCTATCTTCTCCGCTTGTTTTTTGGAGGCAGCCCGCCGTCCTTTGTTGTGTCGTCTGGCGTTGAGCTTTTTTTTTAGCTCTTGCACGTGTACGCCGACACGTCGACGGGGGATTGCTGGCTCCAGGGCTTGACTGCAGAATCGATTGATCTCAGGACACTTGGCTGCTTTCACACACGGTTCGGGGCAGGGAGGGTGATACATGGAGTTCAATTTCATGGGCTGCTGCAAAGTGTCAGAGCTGTTTACTTTAATCAAAGTCACGGAGTCAGCTCTCTTTGGATTGGCCTGTAAACCTAGTCCCATCATGTCTACGCTTCGGTAAATGTTTTTCCAGCACTTACATTGTAAACTTGGCAGTCTTTAAAAAAATAATAATAATTTAGAAGCCAAACTGTTGCATATTTTTAGTAGACCAATTCAATCAGCAGCCTCTTGAAAGGTATAACTTTAGATATTTGGTCATTTAGTTATTAATTTTAATATTCTGATATGCATTTTAGCATCTAATTTGAACTCTTGATATTTTGTCATGTTATCAAATGTATTTTTAAGTTTCCTGTAAGATCATTTAGGCGATTTCGCAACTTGGATGTTCTTCTGCTAAAATGAAATTAAAATAGTGTTTTCTTGATAAAGGGTATGTGACTGTAGCTATGACAGGAATTTACTTTTGTGATTATAATCATCAGCATTTCCATTTAATAGGGTTTCATTTATTTAACCAAAATGTCACGGACATTTTCCACAGTGGATAAAGGCATTTCAAGAAGCTCTGAAGGGCATTCGTAGTGTTCTGTTGAGCAGTGAAGTCTTATACTTTTTTACATGTCAACAAAAAAGGTAATTTTTTAGGATATAACGTTGGTTTGTTTTTTGTATTGTCTGGCATCCTGTCTGAATATTCTGTGAAAATACCGAAGCAACAGCTCGAGCAATCAGCCAGGGAGCTGCAGCTGCAGAGTGGGTAACGTTCTCCCTTTGGCTTATTGATCACGATCCTAATGAGGCACTTCATTAAATCACAGGAACAGTCGCCCAGACAGAGTGGAAATTCTTGTTGGGAACATTCTGGATTAGATTCCTCATCCCTACCTTTCACGGCAGCTTCAAAGGGCCGGTTCTCAAGCCAGGATTTACAGTGCATTTGCGATGCAGCGAAAGCTTAGATTTATGTGGTTCATCCTGCATTTGTGGCTATTCGTATTCTGGTGAATCGGGTTGACTGGTCCTCTGGGTCGCGCATAGCTGTGTATGTGTGAGAGTGGAGGATGGGTGTGAAGAAACTCGCCTCTGGAAGCCCAGCCTTTTTAAATTG